>NC_092875.1:44093370-44393370 GCF_028372415.1 Notamacropus eugenii
ACCAAGCTTATTGATGTCCATGTACCTGGATGGAGGAGGGGTTATGATGAATTGGCTGTAATCAATCACCCAAACCAGTTTGTGAAAGTGGGACCAGGTCTATTTCTTCTTCTGGAACTTGCACTCCAGTCTTCCTTCCCTTGCTTGAGCAGGATCTTATGGCAGGGACTATCTTTCTACTCTAATAATAGTAGCTAGAACAGTTAGCTACATAATAGAAAACCAATCCTTGAGTCAATGTAAAGGCAACTACACTGGCATACCCAGGATAGCTGCTAGTACAGGTTCCTGGATATCCTTTACTAGGAAAGATAGATTTTTAAGGCATCGACAATCATTTTAATTACATCCAGAAGAAACAAACAGAGAAAATATAAGTAGAGAAATAAAGACCAACAGACAGGGCTTCTAACTGTCTGACCATAAGCAATACATACATCACAGATCAACAGACAGCTCCAACTATCTGACCACTACATACATACATAGTTGCATGGTTTTCAAAACCAGGGAGCTCATTAACAGCTACCCAGAGTCTCATCTGGCACATGAACCTTCTTCCAAAGAGTGAGCCCCAAAGCAAAACCTCACCTCAGAGTGTATATAACAAAGCCTCAGCTCCTGGTTGACTCAGAGTCAGTAGACATGAAACCTAAGTGACGCAGAACACTCACAGAACAATCAAGGTTCAAAAGAGATTGAGCCTTCAGATGCTCACAATTTGGCATGAATGTGGGAAACTGAACTCAAAAAGGAAAACAACAAAAAATCTCACTTTGCTTGCTGTGACAGTCAGGAAGACCTGGGTTCGAATCTAGTTTCTGACCCAAGTTATCTGTTTTTATCATATCCTTTAAGTCACTGAAATGTCCACTGCCCCAAGTAATGCTCTAAGGCTCTAAACTGTAGAGCGGTTACTTATCAGAATTCCTTCAGGGAATTTTCACAATGGGTGTGCCAAACTTGGATAAAACAAACAGGACCAAAAAAATACCCCACAACAAACCAAATGACATGAATAAATATCTGATGAAAACCTGTGCATACTCTTTTCTAGAGATAGTAAATATTCATTAAGTACCTACTATGGGACATGTACTTTGCTAAATGCTAGATATACAAAGAAAGGTAAAAATAGGGTCTTCAAGAATCTCACATTTTAATAGAGAAGACAGCATTCAAATAATTTATGCCTATGTATGACATGTATGTTTATATATATACATATATACAAATAGAGGAATCAGGGAAGTCCACTCTACCATACTGCCTGGCTTTAAATCCCTCCTCGGACTCTTACTAGTGTCATCAACCTCTATGTGCCTTGGTTTCCTCATCTGTAAAAATGTATAATAATCATTTCTACTTCACAGCTCTATCATGAGACTAAACTGTGAAGGAGCTTTTGAAAACTTATGCAAAACATAAATTCAAGCTATTATTAAATATCCCAGCAGTAGTGTCAGTCCAAACATTTGCCAGTTCATTCAGTTGTTTACTGTAGCCCTAGAGCAAAGAAAAATCTCTTGTGGGAACATGGTGCCATCTTCCATGTCAGCTCAAGATTACTATAATAACAAATAAACCTTTTGCCTGGGCAGTGAGAAAGCTTTTGAAAAGTCTTTCTTTGAGTTCATAGACATTCTGAAGACCTCCTGAGCCCCACCAGTCTTTCACCTCTTCTTTAGTAAATGGTACATGCTCTGGGTTTTGAGTCTGACCTCACTTGAGTTTGGGGGAAAAGAAACAAAATATAAGATAGAAGTAGTTGCCTTTGGGTAGAGCAAGAAAAGACATGAATCTCCCTTATCCAAAGGGCAGGAATCAGAAAGAACTTGTCACACAGTTGAACAGAAAGATTCCAGCTTCTCTCCTCTCTCCCCTGACCCCAAGCCTAAATTCCCAAGTCACTTATAAATACAGGCATATCTCATTTTATTGTGTTCCATAGATATTGTGTTGTTTTTTTTTTTAATAAACTGAAGGCATGTGGCAACCCTGCATCGTGAAAGTCCATCGGCACCATTTTTCCAACTTCATTGTATCTCTGTGTCACATTCTGGTAATTCTTGCAATGTGTCAGACATTTTCATCATCATAATATCTGTTATGGTGATCTGTGATCAGTGATCTTTGATGTTAATATTATAATTGGGATGGATCACAATCCACACCCATATAAGACAGCAAATTTGATCGATAAAAATTGCATGTTCTGACTGCTCCAGCATTGGGGCATTCTCCCATCTTTCTCCCTCTCCTCCCTATTCCCTAAGACACAACAATATTGAAAGTAAGTAACCCTACAATGGCCAAGTGTTCAAGTGAAAGGAAGAGTCAATCCATGTGGCAAACTTCATTATTATCTTATTTGAAGAAACTGCCACAGCCATCCCAACCTTCAGCAACTACCAGCTTGATCAAGCAGCTCTTGTCAACATCAAGACAAGACCCTCCAGCAAAAAAAGTATGACTTGTTAAAGGCTCAAAGGACGGCTAGCATTTTTTAGGCATAATATTTTTAAAATAAGATATGTACATTGTATTTTGGACACAAAATTATCACAAACTTAATAGACTCCCAGATAGTGTAAACATAACTTTTATACACTGGGAAACAAACAAAAAAACTCCTGTGGCTCACTTTATTGCGATATTGTGGTTACATTGTGGTGGTCTGGAAGAGAACCCTCAAAGGCATGTCTGTAAAAGAAACCAATGAAAGATCAGCAGCCCGGCCTCATTACACAGCAGGAAGAGGCATTTTATAGACTGACAGAAAGGAGAAGAATTTCTCAGCTCCCAGAATAAAAAGTCAAGAGTGCCTTTTAAACATTTGGAGATGTGGGTACATGAAGAGGAAAGGGGCTGAGGAGGAGTGCTGACTGGCAGTAGAATGCCCATCTGGGTCAAGGGTATTCTTATGATTGGAACAGAACTTTTCATTCTATCAGGTGAGATCTGGTTGGGGACTGGAAGGAAGCTTTCAGATTTTACTATTCTGCCTTTTGCCTCCTCCAGGGTCCACAGCATCCCAAAGGTTCTGGAATTCAAAAAGTGTCTCCTTCCCTTCAAAGGGCTTGTTGCTCCTGCCCAGATAAAATTGTCGGATTTTGTAGCTTTTATTTCCTTGCTTTCTCATTCTCTCACTTTTCAACCCTTTTGAAATAGGATGCCAGATGTTATTACTCAGCTGAAAGTGCGCTCTCCAAGGTCTGATCTGTTCATTGGTGATTTCAGTGGCTTTTTTCCCATCCTCATCTTGTTTTCTCTGCAGCTGGTAGGACGATATTCCTAAAGGAAGTGTCTGAGCACTCACTCCCTGCCTCAGTATGCTCTAATGGTGCCTCCAACTTCAACGATCAACTATGAACTCTTCTGATTGGCATTTAAAGCTCCAAACGCTCCTACAACCCACCTACACCTACAACCATCCACTCCCCCCACACATACACACTCTCACACACACATACACACACTCAAACACACGCATATACTCACACACATTCACACACACATTCACATACACATATACACACATACACAGATGTACTCAAATACACACACACACCTTGTCTGTGTATACTTATATATTTATTGATATACATATCACTTTATGTACATACACAAACACTCAAATTTTGTGACTCAGCTTGCATATATACATGCACAC
The DNA here is from genome assembly GCF_028372415.1 of Notamacropus eugenii. Taxonomy (NCBI): domain Eukaryota; kingdom Metazoa; phylum Chordata; class Mammalia; order Diprotodontia; family Macropodidae; genus Notamacropus; species Notamacropus eugenii. The sequence continues at coordinate 44,097,044 of NC_092875.1, forward strand.
ACCTAAACACACATATACACATAACTACACATCTACATATGTGTTTATATACTTGTGTTTGTTTATATTAAATATGGACATCTATACATGTATGTTTGTATATATAAAGCTATCTATGTGTGTGTATATATTTATATGTAACATACATATATAAACTCTTAAGTTCATATAGAACTCAAGTTCTGTCATTCAGCACACAATATACATACATACTTACATATAAATACACACCGGTATGACCTACATATATGTAGTTATGTACTGTGTAATCATATGAACACAGATTATTTACATATGTGCAAATGTATACATACATGTAGGCATTATACACATGTACACACATTTTTATATACATGTCATGAATCATAGAATTTGGGAGTTAAACAAGACCTCGAGCCCAACACACAGATTAAAATAATCCCCACTCTGACATATCCAACAAGAAGTTATTCAGTGTCTACTTGAAGCCTCCTCAGAGGATTCCACCTCTCAAGGCAGCTCATTTCACTTTTGGACAGCTCTCATTGTTAGGTGGTTTTTCCGCCTCAACTGGTCTGCCCTCAGGGAGTGACAGCATGCACATGTATGTATGTATACATACATAATACAGACACATATATATTTATCATTTAATATTTAACAAGTCTTTATTAAGCAGTTACTATGTACCAAATACTGAGCATGCAAAGACAGAAGTGAGACTATTCCTCCAGCTTTCATGGAGTTTACATCCTAAAAGAGTTGGCAATATGCACATAAACAAACAACCCAATCAATCAACAAAATACTATGAACATAAGCAGAACACTAAGGCTCTTATAGCCAGGGATTAACGGAAAGTCTTTATGTAGAAGGTGTTGTCTGAGTCAAGTCTTGAAGGAAGTAAGGGACTTCCTAGGAGACTAAGTGAGGAGGGATCGCCTTCCAGGCAGGAGGGGACTGAAAAGTACACATGGATGGAGAATGAAGGGAATGTCAAATGTAAGGAACAGAGAGAAGGCCAGTTTGCCTGGGCTATAATGTATGAGAAAAGGGATTAACGTATAATGATACTAGAAAGGTATTATTATATGTTATAATTTTCTGAATGTGTGTTCATTCATCAAAGATTTACTAAATGTGTATAGAACTCTGCTATAAGCACAGAAAACTATAATATAGGTAAAGAAAGAGAGAGGGGTCTTTCCAGGTATAAAACAGAGAGTAAGTAAAAGCATGGAGGTGGGACAATTCAGGTCACATTATACCAGGTACCACAGAGCAGTAAAATTTAACTTCATTGTACAATGTGGAATGGGGAATGGAGGGTGAAATATGAGCTAACGCAGGAAAAGTAGAATGGTGCTAGGTCATGGAAGGCTTCAATTACCAGGAAGAGAAGTTGGAACCTTTCTTGAAAAGCAATAGGGAGCCACTAAAGATGTTTGAGCTGGTGAATAAGGTGACCAGAACCATGAGAAGGTTCATTCTGGCTACAGTGTGATGGATAGATTAGAAGGGGGAGAGAATGGAAGAGGGAAAATCTGTTAAAACTAGTTTGCAACAGACCAAGTGGGTCATAGTGAGAAGATCATCTGAGGGTGATGGCAATGGGTCTAGGGGTGGGGAACCTGCAGCCTTGAGGCCACATGTGGCCTTCTAGGTCCTTGGGTGTGGTCTTTTGATTGAGTCCAAGTTTTACAGGATAAATCCTTTTATTAAGGGGATTAGTTCTGTGAAGTTTGGATTCAGTCAAAGGGACACACTTGAGGACCAAGAGGGCCACATGTGGTCTCGAGACTGCAAGATTCCCCATCCCTATTCTACAGAGAAGAGATGGTGAAAGATTTTCTGCATATAGAGAATCAAAAAGCAATTTTTGAAGCATTTACCATGTACCAGAAACTATACTAAGCACTGGAGATATGAAGATAAACATGAAACTGAACTCAAGGAATTTATCACGGGAAGCAACATGCCATTTCCAGGTATGAGGTAGGGGAGCAGAAGGGAGACTTAGCTTCCCCAATTGCAGTTCAATCTGTGCCTCAGTTTCCTCATCTGTGAAATCAGAGAATTGGAAGCAATACACTCTAAAGTAAGGTCCTTTCCAGCTCTAAATCTATGATCCCATGACCTCATGTTTGGGGAACAGCTGGTGGACCAGTGTGACTGGAACAGTGGGACAGGTATGAAGGATGGGAATGTGAAACAAAGGGATTTTTGGAATTTTGTGGGGAAATCTATAAATTATACAGGAAAGTGAATGAATTTAGTTGAGTAATTCATATATAATGGAATGGATTGTGTGACATGGGAGACATAGGAGACATAGGACCACCCAGCATGGTGTGCTCTCATCAGAGAAGGTGCTGTGCTCTATGAGCAAAGTAGAACTGAAGTAGCTCAAAGGAAATGCAGAAAGCACAAATTTAGAGAATCCACCCCAAATGTTCACACGAACTATTTGTGCCTGACCTGTGATGGAGCATTCTGAGATCATACTGCTCTGGTCAGCCACAGTTGGACACACTGTAGCTTGACTCTAACATAGTGATGTCATTTTGGTCCTCTTTGAGAATAAAGGACAACAACCAACCGATATGCATGTGTATATGTATGTGTATGTGCATATGTGTATGTGTATGTATGTATGTATACATCTCTCTCCCCCTCCCTTTCTCCTTCCCTCCCTCCCCCTCCCTCCCTCCCTCTCTCTCTCTCTCCCTCTCTCTCTCTCTCTCTCTCTCTCTCATTCAGTCAATGAAGTCATGTTTGGCTCTTGAAGTTTTCCAAATCCTTCTCTAGTTCATTTTACAGATGAACGAACTGAGGCAACCAGAGTTAAGTGATTTGCCTAGGGTGTGGATGTGTGTGTGTGTATTATATATATACATGTGTGTGTATGTATGTGTGTGTGTGAATATATATTATGAACACACATATATACATACTCACAAATGAGAGTCCATTATTGAAAAAACATGATATTGTGGTCACCTATGAATTCACTTAAAATTTTAGTGTAAATTTTTCAAAATGATCCAGAAATCCTAGACGCCCAACTAGGAGGAAAAAAGAATTGAAAAAGTAAGTATTACTGTTCGCTCAGTTGGCTACTTTCTCTCCTTTAAATTAAAGTATTAGAAACACACTATTTGTGGCAGCCCTATTAAACATGGGGATAAGAGAACCTCCAAACAGATAGGACTGAGCCCCAGTTGAATACTACTTTTCTCTATAGGGCTACACAGGCATCATTACTTGGAATCAGGGACCATGCCTGGAAGAGGGTTACAGCTGAGCCAATCACCAGAGAGCAGTCCCATCAAATCCACTTCAAAGCAGATAAGGGGATTCACATCATTTACTTCGCTGTGAGGGAAAATGTGAGTAAAGGCCATTTGGGGAAAGGGGAGATCAAAATTTACTGGCAGCTGAAGCTGGATTTTTACTTGGGATTTATTCACAAAGGCAGCATTTCCAATAGGGGGCCAGAGGCTAGCCCGAGGGTCCCTAGTTAGACATTTGTAAGAATTTACAGACAGGAAGCCTTGTGAAATGGGGAACAGGTCACGTGGCTGGGGGCATGAAAGGTGAATATGTCCCTAACATTTTATTAAAAGCTATTACTAGAACTCAGAGTAACTTCTAACAGATCATTTTAATGATGATCGACCTTAATTTGTGTAACTGTCAAATGGAATTGTGGGAGATGTCCAGGAGTGGAATTAACAAAAAGAATGCTAAGGCAGCCTGCTGCAGAAGACAGAGGGCCATTTGTGGAGCTGGGAAGATCCAGGTTCCAATCCTGGCTCTGACACATATTAATTGTGAAACTACAACCAAATCAGTTTCACCCCTTCATGTTCCAGGCAACTCTACAACAGGGGTTTCTTAAACTGGGCTCCATGAACTTAAAATGTTTCCCCCAATAAAGTTGGTTTCTTTTGTAATCCTATTTTTTTTAATGTATAGAAAGGTATTTTTGTAAGAAGGGCTCCACAGACTTGACTAGATTAACAATGAGTTTCATCATATTAAAAAGGTTAAGAACTCTGACTTATAAGATAATAATTTATGGATCAATCCATCAATAAACATTAATTTTGTGCCAGGCACTAGGCTAGATGCTGGGCATGCAGAGAGAAAAGTATGATGTTCCTTGCCACCTCTATCAATGAAGACAGCTTCTGAATGGCAAGTTCCTTCAACTGAAAGAATCTTAGGTCTGGACCCACAAACCCTCAAGCCATTCCCACCCTGTCTCCTCCCTCCTCCTAACCTCCCAAAGAGGAAACCCAGGAATATAAAGGTATCATAGAAAGGAGAAAGGACTCTGATTTTGGAGTCAAAGGGCCTGGATTGCTACTTATGATCTTAGGTGTCATTTAACTTATATGTCTCTCAGTTTCCACATCTTTAAAATGAGGAGCTGGAATAGATTATACCTATGATCACCTGTGGACTCAATGATTTCTTCCAGTTCTAAGTACCATATAGCTCATCTTTCCAGGGATCAAGACTTCTCCATCCAGCATTTTAAGATAAGAATTAATTCGGGCTTCTTTCTCTTCCTCCTTTGCCTGTCTGTCTATCTTTGAGTCACACACACACACATGCATATGTATATATAGAAATATAACTATGTATACACACATATATAAACATATGTTTACATACACACATATGTATACATATGTATTATATGTCTCTAGCTATACATCTACATTTGTCTATCTCTATCTGTCTATGAGAGATCGATGTGGCATAGTTGATAAAGGGCTGAGCAGGGATTAAGGAAGATCTGGGTTCATCATCAGGCTTCTGCCATATTGTACTATGTGTTCCTAGGTAAGTGAGTTAACCTCTCAGTTTATACAATATAGAGCAGATGCAGACCTGCATACACACATATATGTGTGTATACATACAAATGTACATTATACACATATGTATAAATGTCTTCATATACATGCAAAATATACATATATATGTGTATGTATGCAGGGGATCAGTGGCTCAGTGGATAGAGCAAAAAGATCTAGAAACAAGAAACTCATCTCCCTGAGTTCAGATCTGACCTCCTCAGATACTTACCAGCTGTGTGACCCTGAAAAGTCATTTAAGCCTGTTTGCCTCAGTTTTCTCATCTGTCAAATGAGCCAGAGAAGGAAATGGCAAACCAGTCCAGTATCTTTGCCAAGAAAACCCCAGTGGGGTCATGGGGAGTTGGACACAACTGATCAACAATAGATTAAGTGTATATCTATATACATAGGTACAAAATATGCATATAAATAATACATGTATATATACATTTCTTTGAGGATCTCCTGGGATGCTGAGAGATTAAATGATGTTGACTTGTCCCGAGTCTTACTGCTAAGTACTTTCTGAAGGAGGGCTTGACCTATGTCTGCTAGCTTCTAAGACTTTACTAGGTCAGACTTCTCATTAATATGTTCCCAATTGCTCTCATATTATTATTATTTAAATAGAGAGACCTGGAGATTTCTCCTTGTCACTAGGGACACGTAAATATCATTTAAACCAATTTAAGCAGTTAGGTCTTGGAGCTTGGCTCTTCTGCTGATCTGTTTAGTGGCAAGAAAGACTCAAGTTTCCCTCAGGGCAAGCACATAAAAAGAGTCTTTGATCTCAAGAAGCTTCAACTTCAGGCTGCTGCTGATATTCCAAAGCCTACCAACACCTGAGGAATCCAGATCTTCTCATTTGAACAGGTGCCAGCAGAGAAGGGGGGTGGTGACTGACTGAGCAGATTACACTGAATTGTAGAAGTACCATCAGATTTCTCATTAACATTGACACCATTTGGATTTCCCCCCTGAAATAGACATCCAATTTTCACCTGGATCGATCAAATTTTCATCATTCTACTGTTCCTGATACTTACACTCTCCCAATATTCCCACAAATTTCTGAATTGTTCTGCTACATACTTTCCAGGGTTTAGAGGAGAAAAGCGCTTTGCAAACCTGAGCATTATCCAAAGGTGACATTACTATCAGTAGGTTTTTCAGCTGAGTTTGACTCTTCGTGACCTTATTTGGGGTTTCCTTCTCCAGTTCATTTTACAGATGAGGAAACTGAGGCAAACAGGGGTAAGTTACTTATCCAGGGTCACACAACTAAAAAGTACCTCAGGCCAAATTAGAACTCAGGAAGAGTCTTTCTGACTAGGCATTCTATATCCACTGCACCACCATTTTATTATTGCTTTGATTTATTGTCCTATCTGTGATCACAGTGATGTTGGGCACTCCCTCCAAGGATGTAAATTGCAACTCATTCACATATTCTTATCCTTATATGTACTTGATATATATGTGTTTATGAATACAGGGAAACTATGTGGCACAGTGGATAGAGATAAAGACAAGAAGATTCATCTTCCTGAGTTCAAATCTGACCTCCTCAGACACTTCCTGGCTCTGTGACCCTGGATGAGTCACTTCACCCTGTTTGTCTCAGTTTCCTCATCTGTAAAATGAGCTGGAGAGGAAATGGCCAACCATTCCAGGATCTTTATTGTCTCTTCCATTAGAATGAAGCTCCTTGAGAGTAGGGACTGTCTTTTGACTTGTTTTGTATCTTCAGAGCTTGGCACAGTGCCTGTCAGATGGTAGGCCTTTAATAAATGCTTCTTGATTGATCTTGTAGGAAGGGGCAGGTTATGAAAGGCATTGAAGGCCAAACAGAAGATTTTCTGTTTCGTTCTAGAGGCAATAAGGAGCCACTGTACTTGAGTGTGAGTGTGAGTGTGTGTGTGTGTGTGTGTGTGTGTGTGTGTGTATGATGCACCTGAGGTTTTACAAAATAACTTAGGTGGCTGAATTGGAGAATAGATTGGAGTGGGGAGAGACTGGAGGGAGGAAGACCCACCAGCAGCTATTGCAATGGTCCAGATGGGGGTTGATGAGAGTCTACAACCAAGTGGTGGTAGAGTCAGAGAGAAGGGGGCAGATTTGAGAAGTGTTACAAAGATATCCATTGGCAACACAACCCAGGAGGAAAAGGCCTTCACAACCTAATCCCTCCCTGTCTTTTCAGTTTTTTTACACCTTGATCCCGGCCATGTCCTCTCCAATCCAGTGACAGTAGTGTTCTTTCTCTCACACAAGTAAGACACTTCATCTCTTGATTCTAGGTATTTTTTCTGACTGTCTATCTCCCGTGCCTGGAATTCACTCCCTCCTTGTCTCTATCTATTGTCTTCTTTTAAGTCATCTAAAAGTCCCATTTTCTACAGGAAGCTTTTCCTAACCCCCCTTTAATTCTAGTGCTTTTCTTACCTCATTTACTTCCTATTTATCCCGTATATTAGGAGCCAATATTTGTTGAGAGTGGGAGGATTGAGGAGAGAGGAAAGGTTTGTGTAATTCTGACTGTGGCTCCTCAGTACTTGAATACTTTCTATCTAATGACAGTATTAATTTTTTTAAAACCTGGAAGTTCGGAATTCTAGCTATTGATGTTCTTGGGAAGTTTATTTAATTTCCTTCTGGAGGTGATTGATGGATCCTTTCTATTTCTATTTCGCTTTTTGGTAGTAAGAGATCAAGATAATTTTCTTTGAAGATTTCTTGAAATCTTTTCCCCATAGTTTTCAGGTAGTCCAATGTATGTTTTTTCCTCCTCAATCTGTCTTTTAGAGCGGTTTTTTTTACTATGTGATATCTTAATTTTTCTCCTATTTTTAATATCTTTTGACTTTGTTTTACTGTTTCTTGTTGTTTCGTGATGTCGATTTCTGTTTGGTCCATTTTAAGTTTCAGGATGCTTGTTGCTTGGGCAAAGTTTTGTACCTCTCGTGCCAAGCTGTTGATCCCCTTTCCGCTTATTTCTTCCATATCTCTCATTTCTTTTTCAGTTCTCTGCTCCCATCTGTACTCTAATTTCACATATATGTTAGGACCAGGCTCTGCATTCTTCCTAAGAGAATGTATGTGCTTGTTCTGCTGTTGTTTTCTTAGGGTCCTGAACACTGCTATTCCAGATTCTTAGGATCAGCTCAAGCTGATGGTCTGAAAACTTTCAATACTCAGTGTTTTGATCCAGGACAAAGTCTGACCACTGTTTTCCTGATCTGAGTTCTGCAAGCTCCTTGGATCTGAGCAACAAGTTGTTTCCCTTTCCCTTTAGAGTTTCACTAGACTGCTGTTGGACTCAGTCACTATTTGTTAGCTGGGTTCTCTTTCATCTAGGATTCCTGTCTTGGTTATTTCTTTACAGTCTTCAGTCTATGCTGGAGGCTTTAACTGAGATGTTGTTCAGCTCCTGATTTCTAAGTCATACAGGTATTATTTATATCTGAACTTGCTCTTTGCTTGGTACCCAGTCTTTGCTACCTCCTCTGGTTTAAGAGGAAAAAGTGGAGGGGGATATATAGACTTTGCAGCTAGTTTGTAAAAATAAACCAACCAAACACACAAAAAAACCATAGGCTAACAGCTGACTGGACAAGGCAGCATTCTGTGAAGAGAAAATCTAGCTGGGCATACTTGGATTATCAAGAGAGCCAATCTCAGTAGTTTTATTGTGAACTGTTTTGTTGAAGATAGCGAGATTTGATTGGATGATGCAGCATTCTGGTGAGTGAAAAGATGACTGAGCTTGTCTGCTTTACCCAGATGGTGAATCTAACAGGTTTTGAAGTTCCATGGCTTAAGGAAATTTCATATCTCTATAACAACATAACATTTTTTTTGGGGGGGGGAGTGATCTTTTAAGAGCTTTTCACTGTTTTATCAGTTCAAGTGCAGAAGAATAAATTGTCCCAGCAATAGAGCAGTGATTGCTTGAAATGGAGCAGTTAGCATAGAAGTGGTTTTATGGGGAAAAGATTACTTCTGAAGAAATGAAAGATATAAAGACTTGTACTGAAGAGTTTTGAGCTGTTCTGTGCACACAGTGCTTTCCTGCTCTCATGCTTTCCTGATAGGTTTCTTTGCTTACTTCCTTCCTTTCAGAGACATTGTGTGTGTTAGTGGGAAAATGTGACCCAAGTATATGGATGAACTGTGATGTTTTGATCACTACTACATTTTACTTTATGCTAAGTAATTGATGCTATAATGATTCTTGCTTTTGGCTTATTGTTAAGTAATTTTTTTATGTTTAGGAGTTAAAGATGATATGGAGTCTGATTTTGTAGAAATGGGATAAGGTATGTAATGTTAATGTTAACAAGGTTAATAGTGGGTGGGGAGAAGAGTTAAAGATCTTTCCCATCCATAAAGAATCTTTTGTTAATTTCTAATGAGGCACTGGGTCATGATGGTCATGACGGTCATGACCTCCAGCTCTGAAAAGTGTGGATGTACTCTGAAGTTAGGTTTTACTTTAGGGCTTATTTTTTGGAAGAAGGTTGGTGTGCCAGATGAGACTCTGGGAAGCTGCTTAGGAGCCCTCCAGCTTTGAAAACCCAGATGTTGGCGCTTCTCTCTCTGTTAATGACATATGTGTTGTTGGAAGCCCTGTCTGTTGGTCTTTCTGTTTGTAATTTCTGTTTGTATTTTCTCTGAAGTTCAGGGTGCTGACTTTCTCCCCTGAACTAAGTGAATGATATATGTATTTGATTAAAATAGATTGTTGATCCCTCAAAATTTGCTTTCCTTTAGAAAAGCAGATCTAAGAAACTGTACAGCAAGCCCTTCTGAACATGCTGGGGTCCTTGCTGTTACAGGGTGGGGTCTCACAGGCTATAATGACCAATAGTAGACATGTACCTCTCCACAACATGGTTACAAGAACCTGAGAGACTTTGAATCATACCTGATTGGTGGTCATCCATCTTCAAAAACCTCAGAGCTGCCGGTGTGAGGACAGGTTAGTTGAGAGGTGAGTAAATTGTGTGTGTGTGTCTGTGTGTGTGTGTGAGAGAGAGAGGGGGAGGGGGAGAGAGAGAGGGGGGGGGAGGGGGAGAGAGAGAGAGAGACAGACAGAGACAGAGAGAGACAGAGAGACAGAGAGAGGGAGAGAGAGAGAGGGAGAGAGACAGAGATAGAAACAGAGAAAGAGAGAGAGAGCGCACCACATATATTGTTGTTAATCATTTAGTTAATTAATCAATAAACATTTATTAATATATCTATATATGTCTATATATTTCTATATCTATCTAAATCTATCTGTTTAGTAGTTTTGTAGAAGCAAAGAGCACTAAACAGTTGAGATGATAAGAGAAAAGTGAGCTTTGAAGAAAGGCAAGAATTCTCAGATTACTAAGTAAGGAGAAAGTGCATTCCAAGCACAAAGGACAGCTTGTGCAAAGCACAGAGATGGAAGATGGAACATAATGATGAGGAATAGGAAGGCTTGTTAGGTTGAAATGCAGATTGTATGAAGTAGAGTCAAGTTTAGCCATCCTGGATATCTATGCTGGAGATTGAATGTGACTGTTTTCAATGGCAAAGAAAAGGACTTGCATTCGACCTTAGCTTCACTCCCAAACTATTAGAGCTTTTTGACCAGTGTGGGAAAGACTTGATTAGACTTGGGTTTTAAAAATATCATTTTGGCAGTTTTGCGAATAATTGAAGGATAGGAATATCAATTAGTCGATAGATGAATGGATAGATACAAAGATTAATGGATAGATGAATGAATGGATGAATAGATGTTGAGTTTGAGGTGCTTATGAAGCATCTAGATGGAAATACCCAGTAAGCAGCAGCTAATATGGGCTAGAACTCAAGAGAGAGCCTAAATTTGTATTTATAATTCTGGGATTCATGATAATTGAACCCACAGGAGCTAATATCGCTCCTGTGAGAAGAGGAAGAGAGAAGAGGAGAGGAGAAGAAAGAAGACCGAAGGAAAAGAGAAGAAAATGGAGAGGAAGAGAAGGCCGAAAGTAGCACTTTGGGGTACTTCCACAGTGAGGGGATATAGCATGGTTGATGAACTAGCAAAGGGAAGTTAGAATTAACATTCATTGAGGTAGTCAGTCTATAAGCTTATAAAACTTATTAAGTGCTACTCTGTGCCAGGTAATGTACGCTCTGAGGATACAAAGAAGGACAAAAATATGGTCCTTACTCTCAAGTTTCTCACATTCTATTGGGAGAAGAAAATATGCAAATAGCTATAATACAATACACATGTACTATATGTGTATATATATACACATATTCATATATGTATATGTGTATATGTCATATATGTGTGTATATATGTAATAGAGATAGATGATAGATATCAAAGAGGGAAGGCATTGTTGGGGGGGGAGGTAGGGAGGTGGAAAGAAATGAAGAGAATGAAATGAAAGTAAAACCAGAAACATTCAGAGACTCAAGAATATGAGAGAAAGAGAGAGACCAAGAAGGATGAGGATTGAAAACAGGTCCCTGAATTTGGTGATTAAGAGATCACTGGTAATTTAGCTTCTTTTGAGTGACAAAGTTGGAAGCTAGATTGTAGAGGGTTGAAGAGTGAGATGAGAGCTATAGAGCACACATTCTCTCTCTCTCTGTCTCTCTCTCTGTCTCTCTCCCTCTCTTTCTATTTTGCTTTACACAAACATACAGATGTGTGTGTATGTGTGTGTGTGTGTGTGTGTAAACTATTTCAATATAATAGATTTCCTTTGTTATCCTATTTATTTTCATAGGTTTCACCAGACTGTCCCAGGGATCCAGGACAGAAAAGTGGTTAAGAACCCCTCAACTAATGGAAAGTTTCCTGAGCATTGGATAGACTCTCTGGGGAAAAATTAACAGAAGGACACAGAAAAGAATCATGATGGATGATGGAAAGACATAGATGACTTAAAATTCACGTCACTGAAGAGAGTACCCATCTTGATGAGATCACAGGTCCATCCAAGAATGCATGTCTGATTCCTCTGGAATGTCTTCCAGATGCATATCCCTACCCCCATTATCTGGGTTGCCATGGCTAATTAACTCAACTTTTGGTAATCAGCCTCCCCACACCTAATTAGAGGGATCTTTGAACAGTAGATTTAATCCATTGTCCAGAAGTAGTCAAATCCTTTCCAGTTTGTTAGATCCTGTCATTTTTGTACTCCCCTGGCTTTACCTGCAAGGGCTCATTGTGACCTCTGTGACACCATTAGGCAACTTCTTAAAATAAGTATGTATGTATGTATGTATCTATACACACCTACACATAAATACACATACATACATACACATGTTTTTAGTACAATTAGATAGCAAATTGGAAAACCATGAGGGACTTTTGTACTAGGGAATAGAACTTCTTCGAAATATTCCAATTGATGGGATCTGCCTCTAATGACCTTCCACTGAACCTTTTCTTATTTACCAGCATAAAAAAAGTAGGGGGAAAAAGAAGACTCTAACAAAACCTCACCAGAATTACTGGGAAACCGGCTGCTGCTTTTTTTAGGATGCTAATGAGGTGGTGTATTTTATTTAATATCATAAACTAATTATTAATTTATGTTGGAAATAAAATAGAAACTTTCACATTATAAATTATAATGTTCTATAAATGACTCGCCCACAGACTCTACACAGTCTTAGAAACTGGCATTTAAAGGATGCCATAAGCTGGCTCCCACCTACCTTTCCAGCTTTATTTCTTTTTACTCCCCCTCACAAATTCTCCTTCCTAGCCAAAATGGACTCCTGGCTGTTGTTCCCTGAACTCTACAACCCATCTTTTGTCTCCACGTAAGCACAGAGGCTCACCCCAATGCCAGAAATATAATTACACCTCATCTTTGCCTTGAGAATCCTGTCTTTCTTGAAGCATGGGAAAAGCACTGGGTTCTAATTCCACCTTTGATATTGACAACCTGGAGATTTCAATTTCCTTGTCTGTCATGAAGATATTGGACTAAATGATCTTGGAGGGCTCTTCCAACTAACTCTAGGGTCTCACAAGCCTAATCTATAAGCCTCAGTTTCCTCATCTCTAATATAAAGGGGTTGGATTAGATGATCTCTGACTTTCCTTTTAGCTCTAGGTCTTTGAAGTCTCAGCTCAGGCACCATCTCGTTTGTAAAGCCTCTTTTTAAATGTACACCCCTACCTCAAGTACTGAGTGTTCCCTTTCTCATTTTTTGTGTACTATAGTTAGATGTGTCTCCTTTGGTGCCCCCCCCCCCAGTGGAATGTTTACTAAGTGTGCAGAAGCAGACGTTTAGTAAATGTTTGTTCAGTGGTCTGGATTAGAACTGTTCCTTTATAGAAGGAGAGAGCTTCTGAAGATGGAAAGATGGCGCGTGTAAATGATCAGAACAAGGTGGCCAGACGGGTACATTGGGAAGAGGGCACACAAATGGACCTGGAACAAGAGGAAGGATGGCATTCTTCTTTCTGTGCTATTCAAAAAATCAGTGGTGGTTTAATATACCAGCTCTGCATCCAGATTTCCAAAGGCATATTTGAGGACTGCTTCTGTATGGAAACTGCAACTAGGACTTCCTAAAGCCTTGATCATGTCACCGCTCTGCTCAGGAATCCTCAACAAGTCTCTGTTACCTCGAAGATGACCACCAACTCCCTTGTTTGACATTCCAAGCCCTTCACGGTGCGGTTCTGACCCAGATTTCCAAATTTACTTCACAAGGCAAACTTGCATGTGTTTTATGGCTCCCTTCAAACTGCTCTAACCACTATCCCCCAAACTCAGGATTCTATCTCCTGCCTCCATACCCTTTACACAAGTCATCCACAATGCCTGTAATGTCCTCCCTCCTCATCTTGTCCTCTTGTGATCATTAACTTCTTTAGTTTTCATGTCAGATGCTGCCTCCAACGGAAAGTCTTGCCTCATCTTCCCAATTTTGACTGCATTCTCCTTCTTCTTCTTTTTCCTCCTTCTCCTCTTTCTCCTCCTCCTCCTCCCCCTCCTTCTTCCTCTTTTTCTCCTTCTCCTACCTCTTCTTCTCCTTCTTCTCTTTCTTCTTCTTCTCAAGATAATAAAGTATTTAACTAGTGGTGTACATCCTTCATCTCTAGAAGAAACTAAGCTCTTTAAAGGAAGGAAGGACCTTTCACTTCCTAAAATACTTCTTTAACCTCTATCATAGCACCTAACATACAACACTTAAATGTTTACTGAACTAAATTTTAACCAAAGCACTTAAGAGGACCCCAAGTCTCAGAACCTAATTGAAGCTACAAAATAATTTCCAACTCTTAAGTTCTAAAGTCCTTACCCAGAAATATGGTAGGTGACCGCTTATCTGCTAACCCCCCATACACAGCAAATCTGTCCCTTCCCTCTATGTCTCTGCATACCCACTGTCCCCTGGACCTACAATGCACTCCTTCCTCCCTCCTTCCACCACCATGAAATATAGATGGTTCAGTAGATAGAGCACTAGGTTTGGAGTCAGGAAAACTCATCTTCATGGGATGAAATCTGGCCTTTGACACGTAGCAGCTTATGACCCTAGGCAAGTCACTTAACCCTGATTGCCTCGGTTTCCCCATCTGTAAAATGAAGTGGAGAAGGAAATGGCAAGACTCTAGCACCTTTTCTGAGAAAATCCCAAATGGGGTCATGATGAGTTTAAGTTCCAGACCTAATGTCACATCCTATAGGACACCTTTGCTGATGCCTTCAGTTGTAACCTGGGAAAACAGTTGACCTTCACATTGTATATATTTTGTATCAACTTCCTGGATACGTGTTTTCTCCTCCTCTACCCCACCACGGTAGAATGTATCCTCCTTGAAGGCAAGGAGTGTTTATGTTTATATGAAGCACAGAGCTTAATAATAAAAACAATAATAGTAAGAGACATTTACACAGTACTTTGACATTTACAAAGTACTTGACAAATATAGCTTAGCACCTCGTATCATCCTGTGAGGTAGGTGCGATTAACTACCCCTTTTACAGATGGGGAAACTGAGGCTGAAAGCAATGAAGTGACTTAATTATGGTGAAGCATCACGTAATCATAGATTTAGTGCTAGAAAGGACCTTAGAGCGCAGGTTCCTAACCTGGAAATCTATGAAGTTAGTGGGTTTTTCTTTAATATTTTAATAACCATATTTTAATAGAATTAATTTCCTCTGTGTAGTTTATTATATATATCATTTTATAAATCGTATGTAGTTTATTTTATACAATTTAATACATTATTCTGAGAAGGCTTCCAAAGACTTCATCAAGGAGATTAAGATAAAGAACCCCAGTCTTTGAGGTTATTGAAACCAATCCCCTCTTTGACAGATGAGGAAAACAGCAAAATTAAGTAACTTGCTCAGTGATACACAGGAATTCAAGGTCTGAGTCAGCACTGGAACCCAAGTCCTTGTTGAATGGAATTGAATTTGCACCAGGTAAATGACTATTTTCTTCAGCTCTTTTTAAACTGAAGAAGCAGTACCCCAAACTTTTCAGGTGCCATCAGGGATATCATTTAGTTCCCTGAGGTTTCTCTGCCTCCTTATTCCTGATGGGAAAAGAAAAAGTAACCTCTCTGGGGAAATCTTCAGACTTTTATAAAATCCGTCATTCCTCTTTCTTCCTTCATCCTTTTCCCTTCCTACTCTGCCCTCCAAGAGCAGCTGTCACCAAAGATCCAGAGCTGACCTAAGAAGACCCAATCCAGTCTCTGAGGCCCTGGCATGATATTAAGTCCTGCCCACAGGGCCCCTTTGTTTTACCCTGAAAGGAAGCTGATGCCAAAGGACAAAAGGAAATTTATTGAAAAATCCTCTGTGTTTCCTCCCCAAAGTGCTTCAGCTAGATTAGAGAGTGTCCTTTTAGCAGGGTCAGCCTCTGTCTTTAGAAATAGAGCAGCCCAGCGAATGACAGAGAACAAGGCCCTGGTTTGTTTTCAAAGGGAACCTACAGGCACAACCCTGCTAAACAACCATAGCAGCCAAGGCCTCAGTTCTTTATGGAGAAAAGTGTGTAAATCTTCCCTCTGCTCTGTCCAGCCTTCTCTCTGTGATAAAGACAATGTGAGGACTGTGGAGTATTCTGCAAACCTGCCTGAGACTTGCTAGCTGTAAATCTCAAAGCACAGTGAAGGTTTGTAGGAATATAAGCATCCTGTTACCATTTCAGTTAGATTCAGGTTAATTAACATTTAGTAAGTTCCTATAGCATGCCAGACCACTGGAGACACAAGAGAAAAAACAAATAAAGCAGTCTCTGCCTTCATGGAGCTTATATTTTACTGGGGAAGGGGGTCATAGTAGGTGGTGTAGTAGATACAGCACCAGACCTGGAGTCAGGAAGGCTGAGTTCAAATATGACCTCAGACACTCGCTGTGTGACCTTGGGCAAGTCATTTAACTTTGCCTCAGTTTCCTCACCTGTAAAATGAACTTGACAAGGCATGGGCAAACCACTCTAGTATCTTTGCCAAGAAAACCTTAAATGGGGTCAGGAAGAGTCAGACATGATGGAAATGCCTGAATAACAAAAGGAACAAGCATTTATCCCTTGTACAAGACATTGTGCTAAGCACTTTATAAATATTATCTGATTTGATCCTTTACAACAACCCTTCAAAGGGGGTGCTGTTAGCATCCCTATTTTACAGTTGAGGAAAATGAGGTAGACAGAATTGAAGTGACTAGCCCAGTTACATACCTATCTCATCTGACTCCAGGTCTAGCACTCTATCTACTGTACCAGCTCCCATCAAGTAAATACAAAAAAAATGAGATGGGGACTAGGCTAGTGATTTCATAGGTAGGGGGTGGGGGTGGTATGCTTAGCAATGCAGATCAACTGCAGCTCTGTAACTCAGTCTTAGAAAGTTACCTGGGGGCACAGAGGGTGGCAGTGACTTTTTCAGTCACAGAGCCAGGATATATCAAAGGCTAAACTGGAACTCAGTTCTTTCCAACTCTGAGGCTGGTTCTCTAGGGTGTTACCTCCCTCTAAGGGAGTATCTGAAAAGGCCTTAACCTTAAAAGGCCAAGGTCTCCCATTGCATCCTAGGCCATCTCCAGTCATCCTGATGAATTATCTGGTCACTGGACCCAGATGGCTCAGGAGGAGAAAGTGAGGCTGGTGACCTTGCACAGCCCCTCCTCTCAAAACAATGTCAAGTATAAGTCACATCACCATTTCCCTGATGTCATGGTCTTCTTCTAAAATGAAGGATGAACACAACAATAATCACAATTCATAATACCCTGATGTATATACAAAGTAATTTCAGGTGGAAAACACTAAGAATTCAGTCTCTCTGTCTGTCTCTGTCTCTGTTTCTCTGGCTCTGTGTCTCTATCTCTTTGTCTGTCTCTGTGTTTTTCTCTCCTTTCAGGAAAGGTCTGCATGAGCACTGATTTGAAGGAAGCCAGAAATTAGTGGATAGAATTCTGGGCCTGGAGGTAGGAAGACTCTTCTTTGTGAGTTCAAATCTGGCCTCAGACACAATTTGTGTGACCTTGAGCAAATTACTGAACGCTCTTTGCCTCAGTTTTCTCATCTGTAAAATGAGTTGGAGAAGGAAATTGCAAACCACTCTAGTATCTTTGACAAGGAAACTACAAATGGGATCATGAAGAGTTGGACGTGACTGAAAAATGACTGAACTAGAGAGATTCTAAGAAGCTGAGGTAAGGCAGGAGAACATTCTAGACTCAGGTAAAAACTTATACAAAAGCATGGAGGTGGGAGGTGAATAATAAGAAACTTTGTTTACAGATAAGAGGGAGGTAGGATATATTGGTGTAGAAAATGACTATAGGCTTTGGAATATGAAGATTTGTATTCAAATACCAGTTAAGTACCTTATCATACAAGGCTGTATGGCACAGTGGGATGCTAGATTTAGAGTCTGAAGACCAGGTTTCAAATTCCAGCTCTGCCGTTTATTACCTACACGATCCTGATAAGGTACTTAATCTCACTGGGTCTCCTTTTCTTTATTTGTAAACTGAGGAGGTTAGACCAGATAACCTCAAAGGGCCTCTAACTGTATCTATGAAAATATACTGCAAGATCCTTGAAAACAGGTAAGATTTCATGTAAATGTAATCTTAGTGATATTTTGCTGTTTTGCTTAGATTCCTCTGAATGGGTGTTGCTTTTCATTCATTCATTCATTCATTCATTCATTCATTCATTCATTTCAATATCCACAGCATATGTAACAAACATTGTTATATATGTTGTGAATGTTACTTTCCTGATAAAACTCAGTCTCTGCTCCCAAGGAATTCACGCTGGACAAATCACTTAATTTCACTGGGTCTCGGTTTCCTTAACTGAAAATGGGGATAAAAACAACCTACAGTATTTAACTTCAAAGGTAATGAAAGTCCAAAATGATAATGTTGGAAAGACCTCACTTTGCTAATTTTATAGAATAACAGATTGATAGATAGATACAGATTGGTGGATAGATTATAGGTAGTTGGATGGATAGATGGATGCATAGATGGACAAAGACAGCTGGATAGACAGAAAAATAGACATGTGAAATGTATGTTTTCCCCTCCCCCCAGAATATCATAGTTATCAGATACCAACTGCAGCCTTGATTTAACAGTCATAGGTTTTCAATAGGGCTGCCCCATTCTGTCAGGGCACTTCGTTGTATTCTTGGCATTGTGGATGGTTTCTGAAGTATCTTCCATTTTGCTCTCAACAGAAATCAATAACCTAATAAACAGAATAATGTCACATCATCTCATCCTTGTCTCTTGTTGGCTTTGAGAAGCTCCATTATGGCAGCTTCCAGATAATAAATAGGGAGTACAGTAATGATATCAGGCTGCAGGTTTTTCATTTATACCACATTAAACAGGAGGCCCAGATGACCATAGAAACAGTGTATCTCATTAGCAATAATGCGGCATCTCTATAAATAACCAGGATGCTTCTTTTAATGAGTAGAGGAAACATCAGTCACATTGCTCCTTGCTCTGCAGTCAGATTTATTTCCTGTCCTATTTTAAAATGTCTCAGTCTCTGGGCTTAATGGCCATGGGAGATGGGGGAGGACTGCTGGGTTTTAGCAACCACATGAGGTGAGGAAAAAAAAGATTCCTTGGCAGAAGCAGGAGTATAGACCCCCGAGCACTACAGCAAGCTGGTTCGATATAGCCCTGGGCAGACCCCCAGCAGGATAGACTGCCAGCCACTTCAGACAAGGCTCTGGCCAGTCAGAGTCAGAGTAGTAATTCATACATCTACTCAGCCTTACAGTTTGCCGATGCTTTCCTTATAACAGCCCTGTGAGGATTAGCAACTCCATTTAACAGATGGGGAAACTGAGTCTCAGAGAGGTTAATGGGATACTATTAATGATCTTATGGTGATTAAGTGACTGAACTGAGACTCCAGCCCAGGTCTGCTGACTCCAGTTTGGAATCTTTTTTCATTATGCCATTGTATAATTGGTGAGTCAATCAATGCCCATATGTGCCAGGCACTGTACTGCTAGGTGCTGAGGAGATACAAAGATAAAAATAAAACAGTCTTTGTCCTCAAGGAGCTTCTATTCTATGAGGAGAGAGATTATTTAAATGGAATGTCTCAAAAATCCTACTGATGATATGTGTGTATGTGTATGTATACTCACATATTTATTTATTGTTGCATACACATACATATATACACAGTGCTAGGTGATGCAGTTGATAGTTCTGGCCTGGATGGAGTAAGGAAGACTCATCTTCTGAGTTCAAATCTGGCTTCAGACACGTCATAGCTGTGTGACCCTGGACAAGTTCCTTAACCCTGTGTGCCTCCATTTCCTCATCTGTAAAATGAGCTGGAGAAGGAAGTGGCAAACCGTTCTAGTATCTTTGCCAAGAAAATCCTAAATGGACTCACAAAGTGTCGGACATGACTGAAACAACTAAACAACATACAAATACATCTACACACATACATACATACAGAGAGCTACTATATATGTACATATATACATGTCTATGTGTGTATATTTTATATGTATGTATACATAAATATATAATCACATACATAAAATAAAGACAAGGTACTTTGGGAAAGGGTAGAGGACACAGTGATGAATGAGACATGACATGGTCCCCGACTTCAGAAAGCTTGATAACTGAAATTTATGAATCATTTAAAAGTTTTCAAAGTGGTTCATACACATTATTCCATTTGAACTTCACAAAAACCCTATGAGATAGGTACTATGAATGTTATTACCCCCATTTAATAGATAAAAAAGCTGAGGCTCAGAGAAATTAATTTGCTTGCCCAGGGTGACAGTGCTAGCAAGAATTGACCCTGGATTTTCTTGACTTCCAGTCCAGCATTCTATCTATTCTATCTGTTGTTGTTGATCATTGGTTTCAGTTGTGTCTGACTCTCCATGACTTCATTGGGGATTTTCTTGGCAAAGATACCAGAATGTTTTGTCATTTCCTTCTTCAGTTCATTTTACAGATGAGGAAATTGAGGTAAACAGGGTTAAGGGATTTACCTAGGATCACCCAGCTAATAAGTGTCTGAGGCCAGATTTGAACTTAGGAAGATGAGTCTTTCTGACTTCCTCCAGGCCAGCACTATCAATTGCCCCATGTAGCTGTGTGTGCATATGTACACAAATACACATTATATATATTATATATATATATATACATACACACGTACATTATATATAATTCTCTCTCTCTGTGTCTCTGTCTCTCTGTCTGTCTGTCTGTCTGTCTGTCTCTCTCTCTCTCTATATATATATACATATATAGACACACACACAAACACACACACACACACACACACACGTGTCATCTAGTAAATGTTTGTTGCTCGATTTCAACTCAGGAAGATGAGTTTTCCAGACTCCAGGTCAGACATCTATTCATGGCACCACCTTGTTGCTTCCCACATAGTTGGAGGTCTAGTAAGGGGGTACTCCAATCACTATAATGTAAGACCAATTATGATGGGAATCAGGTTGAAGGAGAGGTGATTTCTGGCTGGGAGAAATCAGGGAAGTTTTCATGGAAGAGATAGCTTTTGATCTGGAGTTTTAAAAATGGTTAGGATTTCATCAAATAGAACTTCAGATAGTGGTTGCTCTAGAAAGAGGGAAGAACATTGACTGGCTTCTCTTCCTGTCCCCAAACAAACAAAAATAAAACTTGCATGTGGAAAGAATGTCTTGGTCATGTTTATACATCCAGAGTAATGGAACAGTCAGTTTGAGGGTTCTGATAAAAAGTTTCTTTAATAAAAACATATCTTATAATTGCCTGGCAAAAAGCAGTCCCCATGGAGGTAAAAAGCAGTCCAGTAAGATAAAAGCTCCTGACAAGATTAAAAACATTAAAAGGTAATGAAGCTTCTTGGGATGTCAGGAGCTCCCAATAAAGTCCTCATATCCTCCTGGACCAAAGGGAACACAGCCAGATGGCAGATCAATCTGGGGTGAAAGTTGACTCAAACTTTTCCAGATTTGCTGCATTGCTTCTTGACTTACCACAGCCCCATTTGTGATAGGAAAGTGATTGGGGAAACCAAAGTCCCCCTAGTTCCACTAGCGTCCCCTCCCACAACAAGGCACTAAGCACTGTCCACACCTATCTTCCAGCATATGGCCATAGTTTGCCCCTTGGTACAAATCACTCTCCTAAGGAGGAAGTGATCATCCCACATCTCCAGGGGTAAGCCCCCAGCAGAGAAGAACCTGCTTCCCTACTCTCACTAAGCAACCCAATAATTTCCCAGGATCCTCAGGACAATCTTCTGGACTGTCCCCCTCTCACACTAGAAACACTCTGGCACTTTCCAGAAGCCAACAGTGGTCATCTTAGAAACCACTCCTCAATCATATATAACTAATTTCCAATCTCATTGCATCAAATCTCTGAATTAGGAAGCTAAGTGACAGCTGTTTAATTAACTCCTTAAGCTGATTAGACAGCATTACTGAAATCCCCCCAAGGAGGAATTTTAAAACTGTCAAGAGAACCCACGGCCATGTTAATGGTGCTGTTTAAATTTAGTAAGCTTCTAAACTAATAAACAGTATGCACTTGACATCATCCAGGATGTAGCTGAATTGGGATTTTTCATCTCTTTGCATTACCAGCTGTGGAGGATGTCTGATAGAAACAATAAGAATAAGTCTTTGGAATTTGCAAAGCAGGAGTCCAAAAGAACATGAATTCAAAGAGAAGTTTCTCCAGGCTGGCATCTTTAAAGGCCATAAATCTCAGGTGCTTGCTTATTATCGTATCAGGAGAGTATCAAGCTTTGGCCCTCACTTGATAGGCTCCATCCCTGCTCTTTCATTCACCATCCCTGACTGGTTGGTAGGAAAAACACTCATTTATTAATTAAAACACTTGCATGAATTTCAATCATAATTCTGGAACACTGAGAAGGGTGAAATCACTCTAGGGACCTGGTCAATGAATTGGGAAATATTTATTAAACATTCTCTGTGAGCCATGAGTTTTTCCTAAGTGCCTTGGATACCAAATTGGAAACAAAAATAAAAAATAGAGCAGTCCCTACACTCAAGAAGAAGTTAGGGGAAGTGAGGTGGCACAGTGGATAGAGCACTGGGCTTGGAATCTGGAAGACCTGAGTTCAAATTTAGCTTTAGAAACTTCCTAGCTGTGCGACCTTCGTCAAGTCGCTTAACTTCTACCCCTGTTTGCCACTGAAGGAGGAAATGGCAAACCACTCCAGTATCTTTGCCAATAAAAGCCCATAGACAGAGGTCACAGGGTCATGAAGAGTAAGCCATGGCTTAAAAGACTGAATAACAACCACAACACTCAAGAAGATCCATTCTTCTTAGAGGACATAAAATTGATTCAACAAACATTTCTTACACATCTATTATGTGCTAGGAATTGTACTAGGTACTAGGCCTTCAGGGACAAAAACAAGAAACAATTATATCATGTTGTTACTCATTAGCATTTATTAAACACTATGTGTGAGAGACTGGGTCAGGGGTTAAGGATACACCAACAAAATTGAGTCAATTCTTGCCCTTAATGAATTTCCATTCTTTGGAAGAAAGATTGTACATCTATAATTATACAAACAAATATAAGGTAATGGGGAAGGGAAGGTACTAGCATCTGGGTGTCAACAGAAAAGGGTCTCCTGAAGAAGAATATTTGAGTTAATTGATGGAATGGTGCTGTCCAACAGCTGTCCAACCATCATGTTATCTTGTAGCTGCAGGCTGGATATCATATGACTCCTAACTTCTGCAGTGAATAGATGGGTGAGTGAATGAAAAGGCACTCATTAAGCACCTACTATGTGCCAGGTACTATACTAGGTACAGGGGAAGAACTTCCTGTTCATTTTCTTTGCTACAAATGAATGAATGAAAAACAATGTACAAATTTACTGGATGACAAACACAACGTTAAGTGCTGGGGATTTCTCCTCTCAAAAAAGGATATAGTAGCTGCCCTCAGGATCAGTTAGGTGGTGCAGTGGATAGAGCACAAGGTCTGGAGTGAAGAAGACTCCTCCTTGTGAGTCAAATCTGGCCTCCGACTCTTTTTACCTACGTGACCCTGGACAAGTCACTTGGGTTCTGTTTGCCTCAGTTTCCTCATCTGCAAAATAACCTAGAGAAGAAAATGGCAAACCACTACATGTCTGTTAAGAAAACCCCAAATGGGGTCAGGAAGAGTCAATATGATTGAAATGACTGAACAGCAACATTCTCTTCACCACCCTCACTATTCAGTCCAATGTAATTGTCTTACATTAAAGTGTAAGCTTCTTGAAGGCAGGGTCATTATTCTTATTCTTTGTATGTAGATCCTCCAAATTTAGCACAATGCTCATCAATGCACACTTGTTGCCTGCCTGCCTCCTACCATTCTAATACAGGGAAATGGTGGCCAGGGGAAGGTGTTTTGGATGGTTGCTGTATTGTGCCACAGCGGGTAATGAGACTCAATCAAACTGAAAACTTTTCTAAGAAAAGCTGAAAAGCAGGGTCAACATCATGAGCTGGCCTAGAAATAAACAGGCACCAGTAACGATAGTAGTACAAACAAGTAACGTTGGTACAAATCTTTAAAATGTGCAAAATACTTTTCATGCATTCTCTCAATTGAACTTCACAACATTCCTGGGCAGTGGACATTAAGAGTGACTTTGCCACTGAGCATTTTCCTCACAAGAAAACTTCCTTCAATTAAATGCAATGTAGCAACCAGAGGGTCTGAGAGAGTAGTCTGGGGACATTGATGGTTAAATGACTTAGCCAAAGTCTCACAACCACTGAATGTCAGAAGCAGTCCTTTGACTCAGTTTCCTAATTCTGAGGCAATCTCATCTTTTACAATTATTATCCCCACTTTCCAAATGTGAAAATTGAGAAAAATGAAAAACAATTAAAATAGGTAGCATTTATAAAGTGCTTTAAGGTTTGCAAATGCTTTATGTATAATCTCATTTGATCCTCACTAACACTGCTATTATCAGCATCTTTCAGATAAAGAAACTGAGTTCAAGAGAGGATATGTAGCTTTCCACATAGCTAGGATATTTTATAGTTGGGAAAACTCAGGTCATATAGACTCCAAGTTCAATGCTATTCACTTTGGAATTAATATATGAGCTCTGGTCAGATTGAGATCTCTATGACCCAGATACCAGTCCCTTCTACCTGACTCCTAGACCATCCCTCATTACTCACTCCTCAAACACTATCTGATTCTGGTACCAACTCTTACTTCTGGTCCAGACAATATGTTCTGCTGCTAATTCCCTTACTTTTACCTTCCTATAGTAGGAAATGGACATGAGCTCTGCTTGAGTAATCTAATTTAACAAAAAATCTCCCCATGAAGACCTTGAGTCCATACCATGTGGAAATTGGGTGAAGAAATTGGCCTGGAGCAAAGAAGATTTAGGAGACCTTTGATCCCTTGTGTCCCTTTCCCCATAAAAGACAGTAAAAGGTCTATCATTATAATCCCAACATTTGTTTAGTGTAACTGGGTGAGATGTAGAATGCAATAGTCTCTGAAGAATTAAAGATGGCTGCCACACAGGTTGGGAAGTGTAGAATGGCTGCAGCATAAAACCAATGAGGAACTCTAAAGAAGCATAGGAGTAAAAGGATGTGACCTAGAAATTTCATAATAGGAAGAGAAGATTGCCTGGTCATATAATTTGGGTGAGACATAATGATGAGTGGTCTCTATGGTTACCCTCAAGATTTCAGGAGAAAGAACAAGGCATCAAGTGTTCTAGATCAATCTTTTGCTACAAATTCATCGGAAGACATAATGGACAAGGATTGTGTAAGGTTGGCTTGAGATTTGCATTGTCAGTGGGAATTCTCAATCAGACAAAAGTCACTTATCTATTTGAGTGAGGGATATTTTGGGGGAAGAAAGAGGATGAAGGCAGGGAGACCAATTAGGAGGCTATTATGATGAGGGACTGAACTGGGATCACGGTTGTGAAAGGGAGGAAGAGAAAGACAATGACAAAAAATGTATGTCAAGCATTTTGTAATAGCAAAGAACCATCTATTCATGAATGATTATTACTTCCCTCTTTCCATGCTCCCCAAATTTTCCCAGTTTCACATCATTGGTATAATGCATAGGAAACTGGACTTGGTCTCAGGAAGATTTGAGTCTGAATCCCCACTTGTTATTTGTGTCACACTTGATACCTGTGTAATCATTCATTCCTTTCCAGGCTCTATTTCTGACTCTCCTGGATGTGACACACTGGAAATACCCTGTGCCCCTGAGGCATCTCATCTTATTGGTTATTTCCTTCCAGCTTCCATTTTAAGGAGAATATTCAGGCCACTCATGTCTTTATTTGTCTCAGGTTCTACTCTTGACTGTCCTGCCTTATGCCAGGAACCTTCATTTCTCTACCTCATCCCCACCATTTTCAGCTCCTCCTTTCTATGCATTGTCTTCCCCCTTTAGGGTCAATCACGTGACTCAGAGGATAGAACACTGGGCTTGGAATCAGGCAGACTCATCTTCATGAGATCAAATCCAGCCTCAGACACTTACTAGTTGGGTGACCCTGGGCAAGTCACTTAACCCAGTTTGCCTCAGCTTCCTCATCTGTGAAATGGAGAAGGAAATAGTAAACCACTCTAGTATCTCTGCTGAGAAATCCCCAAATGGAATCTAAAGAATTGGATATGACTGAACAACAACTTCTCCCAATAGAATATTACTTTCTTGAAGTGAGGGGTATTCTTTCTTTCTGCTTATCTTCCTTAACCCAGTATCTGGCACAAGGTAAGCACTCAAATGCCTATTTACTTGACTTGTAATCTTGAGCAATCATTTTATCTTCCTGAGTTTCAGAACCCTCAGCTGTAAAACGCATATAATAATAGTCTCCAGTTGCTGCTACTTTAGATGAAAATATAATTTGTATAGAATGCTTTGTGAACAACAACACAAACTATGATTATTGTACAATATGCTGAAAAGTCCCCAAGAGAAGATGATGTTTACAAGTTGGTACAGTGTTCTTGGGGACCAGAGTCCTGCGTTCAATCCCCATCTAGATTCCCCATAAGTAATTTCCTGTGTTCTCATATGCTCTTTCTGACCCAGTTTCTCAGCTTATTCACTGGATTATACCCAGTTCTCTAGCCATAAAAAATACATAAGTTAGGCTATACTCAGAAGAATTCCAGAAAAATAGGAGCTTCTTGACAATAAAGATTGTTCAAGAGTGGAAGAAGTTTGATAGTGGATATGAAACATCCTAAGGTTTTTTTTCAAAATGGACCAGTTGGCAATCTGCTGGGAGATAGGTTGGTACTGTTGCCAGGGAATCAGTCAACCAACTTAAAAAGCATTTATTCAGCACTTAGAAGTTTCCAGACTGGACTGAGCATGCAAGAGGAAGGGAGGGGATGATATAAACATTTACAAAGAACCTACTATGTGCTAGGCACTGTGATAAGCACTTTACACATATCTCATTTGATCCTCACAGCATTCTCTGAAGTAGGTGTTATTATTCTCATTTTACATTTGGGAAACTGAGACAGGTAGCAGTTAAGTGACTTGCCCAGGGTCACAAACCAGCAAGTGTGTGAAACTGGATTTGAACTCAGGAAGAGTCCTCATGATTCCAAGCCCAGTACTCTATCCATTGAGGCATCTAGCTGTCAAAAAGCTTACAGTCAATCAATCAATTTACAAGTATTGATTAAGCTCCTACAATGTGACATGTACTGGAAATAGAAATGCAAAAAATGAAATAACCTCTACTTATAATGAGCTTACATTTTAATGGGGGATGGAGGAAATATCAAACATATATATTTATATAACATAGAGTTAATAATTACAAATACATCCATAACAGTTAAAATTCCACATAGTTTGTGAGGAGGGCACTATGCCAATTGGGGAATTCAGGGAAGGTTTCATGTCAAAGATGGTGTCTGAGCTGCATCTTAACAGAGAAATGAGTCTCTATAAGGCATAAGTATGGAAGGGATGCGTCACAGGAATTGATTCCAGAATGCAAGATTGAGAGAATGTTCATTGAGTCTGGAAATATCGGTTGTAGTCTGCTTGTGTAAAGATTTAAAAATTAAATAACAAGCATTTATATTTTATTTTAGAAGCAATAAGAAGTCACTAGAGCAGGTTGAGCAGGGGAATCATCTGATTAGATTTTGTGTTTAAGGAAAATTACTTTGGCATAAGGATGCCCTGGTGAGAGATTTGAGGCAGGGAGTTCTCACAATAATCTTGACAAGAGGTCTGATGAGGCCCCGAACTAACACGGTCACTATGTGAGTGTAGAGAAGGGGTCTGATAGGAGAAAGGTGGAGATTAAAATGACAAAATTTGGCAACCAATTGAATATGTGGAGTGAGAAAGAATGAAGATTCCAGGATAACACCAAATGTATAACTTTGAATTACTAGAATGATAGTTATGCCTTCAAAAGATATAGAAGGAGGGGATGGTCTAGGGCAGAAGTATGCTGGAGCCAGACCTAATCGACACACAAGGGCTGATTGTTAAATGTTCAGTGTGACCATTTTTATCTTAGAAATTGACCAACCCTCCAATCAGGGTTTGAGTTATTGTTTTGTTGATTATCTAGACCTAAGAAAATGAAAGAGAAAATGTTACCAATATAAGTTGCATCTAAAAATTTGTCCTACAAATGACTTTTTTTGAGGGGGAGCTGGTTGTTAAATATTTACTGGTACACTCTTGGTTTAGGGGGTAGGATAATGGATACAGTTGTCTAGTTAGGAGTGAAAATATGTAGATATATGTGAAATGGGAAATAATACAATTTTAGGGGAAAGACACCAGTATCTAGAGAGATCAAGAAAGTCCTCTTGTAGAATACAGTGTTTGGAAAGAGAATGACTGCTATCCTAATTACTCCCCCAAGGATGTACTAACAGCATTTGCCAAACCATTCGAACTTGTTTTCAGGCACAGGGTGATCTGGTTGTCACTGGTATTTAAACACTACCAAAATAACTTCCTCCCATCTTGTTTAAATAAGATTTTACACTTGAATTGTATTATGTAGTTAATAGGTGGCACGTATTAATATGTGGCACATAGTTAATACATGGCAGATCTTTGTGGCACAATGGGAGGAGCTCTGATCTTGAAGTCAGGAAGACTTTGGTTCAAATCCTGCCTTTGATACTGAATAGCTGTGAGACCCTGAGAAAGTCACTTTACCTTCATGTGACATGGTTAACTTGCTTAGACTTCTTTATTAGGAACATAGGGTGAATTTTAGACCTAGAAAAGACTTTAAGAGTTCATTCTTTTACAAATGAGGAAACTGTTCTCTAGAGTCATATAAGTATCTGGGGCAAGATTTACACCCAGGTCTTCCTATTTTTGTGCTCTATCTACTCCACCATGATGTCTTATATCAGTTGTGGGAATGACAGCATAGGATTGTCAAGCTGGAGAGTGTCTATTTTTCTTCATTGGATTTTCAGACATAGTCTCTTTGTGACGCCATTTGGGTTTTTTCTTTTTAGGGTACAGATACTGGAATGGTTTGACATTTCCTCCTCTAGTTCATTTTATAGACGAGGAAACTGAGGCAAACAGAGTAAAGTGACTTGCCCAGGATCACACAGCCTGAGGTCTGATATGAACTCAGGAAGATGATTCCAAGACCAGTGCTTTATTCATTGTACCACCTAGCTGTCCATAGGAGAGTGTCTGGGATCTATGCAAATGGTGAAGGACTTTAAATTTGTATGGTTTGAGGGTTAGTTGAAGGAATTGGGGATGTTTTTTTCAGAGAACAGAAGATTTCAGGGTGAGGGAGTTTGGTAGCTGTCTCTTGTGTCTCTGGGTTCTAGTCACTGAATGCATTTAGATAAAGGATAGATGATCGCTCATCAGCCATGTTGTACTTTGGATTCATTTGAGTTGAACTAGATGGCTACTGAGTTTCCTTTCTGGCTCTGACAGTTTATGGTTCTGTGATTCATGTAAGAGTTGTGAACTGCATTGGTGGAGGAAGTTCCCATACTGGGAGTTCATCTCCATTGCAGTAGTCCCAATGAAATGTTAATTGAAAAACTCAAGTTGTTATGACTGAGAAGTGGAGAAAGTACTCAGGATTATTCCTAAAGCAAGTGTTCAACTTAATTTGGTATTTTCCAAAAGCATGGAGTTCCTCTCCTTAGGAGAGGATGGTTCAATCCCAGGGGTAGGTGTCCATGATTTAGAAATGATAATGATGCCACTAGAATGCTTCTAAGTATACTACACGCTTATCAGAAAACCATGACTGTGGCACTTGAGGGTCACATGTTGTCTGGCAGTGTGTCTAATTAATTTACAGGCTCAGAACTCTCATTTCATGAGACTAGGCCTGAATATGAAATTTCTGTCTCCAGATGGAGTGCTTTCACTGAAAACTAAGATGTGCTCTATAATCTGAGAGAAGCTTTCCCCTTTAGCCTTTAACTACACAAGTTGTCAACCCGTTTCTGTACTGCTATCAAAAAATGTTTGTCATATTGTCAAAGGCAGTAGAATTTGCTACAGATTGAGGGATGACAACTGAGTCCATCACACCTAATAGAAAGGCAGCAGGGAGGTGATGTGGCTCAGGGGACAGGGGGCTGGTCTTGGAGTTATCAGAGCTGGGTTAGACTCATGCCCCAGACACTTACTAGATCTGTGTTCATGGGCAAGATCAGAAGTGTGGGATGATAGAAGGAATGCTAGATTTGGAATCAAATGATAAGACTTTCAGATTCCAGTTAGGTTGCTTACCACCTGTGTGACCCTGGAAAAGTCATTTGCTTATTTTACTTCTCAGTTTCCTTAGTTGTAAACAGAGGGTATTGGATTAAATGATTTCTAAATACTCTTATAACTTTGACTCTATGATCCCGATACTCAGTGGTTCGAAACCTATGGGATAATTTACTCTTTCAGAACCTTGGCTTCCCCATTTGAATTTTGAGGGCCATGTTCAGTCAGTTAATCAAATACTTATTATGTGCCAAAGATTGTGCAAGCTGCTAGGGATACATATATAATGTAAGCTGTGTTCCTCATTCCCCAAAAGAGCTTGCATCTTAATGGAGAAAACAAGTCTTCATATAAATCAGATAACAGATCAGCCAGTAAATAAACACTTATTAAACATTGATGTTTCAGGAACTGGATGAAGTTCTGAGTACACAAAGAAAGAAAATGTCAGCCTCTGCCCTCTAGGAGCTCCTAGTCTAACGGTAGAGACAACATGTAAATATGTACAAACAACCTCTACATAGGACAAATAAGAAATAATCAGAAGAAAGTTCTAGAATTAAGAGAGATTGGGAAAGGCTTCCTGTAGGCGATGGGATTTCAGCTAGGACCTAAAGGAAGCCAGGGAAGACTAGAGATGGAGATGAGGATTGGAGAGCCTTCCAGGTGTTGGAAAAGTGAAAAGACCTGGAGTCTGGACTTGGAATGTCCAGTGGGATCAACAGCAAGGAGGCTGGTGTGTCACGGAACTGAGGAGCATGTGGGGGGGGCATTGCAGGGGTGGTGGTGGTGTAGATATAAGAAGACTGGAGAGGAGGGGAGCC
Source organism: Notamacropus eugenii (assembly GCF_028372415.1). Taxonomy (NCBI): domain Eukaryota; kingdom Metazoa; phylum Chordata; class Mammalia; order Diprotodontia; family Macropodidae; genus Notamacropus; species Notamacropus eugenii. The sequence continues at coordinate 44,128,025 of NC_092875.1, forward strand.
CCAGATTATGAATGACTTTGAATGCCAAATGGGATTTTGTATTTGATCAAGAGACATTGGAGTTTGTCGAGCAGGAGGATAACATGATTAGGTTGGTGCTTCAGAAAAAATTACTTTGCAAGCTAAGTGGAGGATATATTGGAATTAAGAGAGACTTGAGGCAGACCTACCACCAGCAGCATGGTATAAAGTGTAAGTACTTTGTAAATCTTGAAGCATTACAAAAATGATAGATATTATTAAATGATTATTATAATATCTATAATATTTTGAATCATCTGCCTGTCTAATCTCTATCATCTATCTATCTATCTATCATCTATCTATCTATCTATCTATCTATCTATCTATCTATCTATCTATCTATCTATCTATCTGTCTATCTACCTGTATATCTGTCTATCTACCTGTCTATTTATTTATCTATCTCTTTGCTCTCTCATAATTAGTGAGAGAAAACCCCAAATACTTTAGCGATATGTGTCATGACACAGTAGCACCAAAAGCTATGGAATTAAATCTAATTGGTAGATAGGACAAACAAAATATCCTCAAATCCAAATTCTTATCCCAGAACTGAGAAACAGCCCCATGAACTGAAAGGCTTAAGTGTCTTGGAGAGGTCATCATGGAATATAGGATAAAAAATGGAACTTAAGAGTTAGGAGGACCTGGTTTCCAGTCCTGGCTCTGACATCCAAATCTTTTAACCTTTCTGACAATGTTGGGATCCATTGCTGAATGGACAATACTGAAAGCCACAGATCCTTCATTTGGATCAATTTAGCGAAAAGCCATGTGGCATTACAGGAGATACCTGTGGGACTTCCTATTGGGAAGCAGTGGTAAAAAGGAAAAGGGACCAGAACAGTGTCCTCCATTCCCTCTCCTGCTCTCCTTTACCCAGTAAAACAGCAGCTGATATTTCCAAAGCCAGGGTGGCTTGCCAACTGTTCTTCTGCTAGAAGACTGCCTTTGTGTCCAGTTTGGTTATTGGTGTTAAGATGTTAAGCTCTCCCTCCCTCTCCTTCCCTGTCTCTCTCTCCCATCCCCCCCTTTTCTCTCTCTCTCCCTCCCTCCTTCACTCTCTCTTCTTCTCCCTCTCCCTTCCCCCTCTCTCCTGTCTCACTCTCCTGTCTCTCTCTGTCTCTCTCTTTCTACAGTGTTGTGGAAAAAATCTCTAACAGGAAAACACTAAAATCCTGCCATTTGGCTTCAGAATGCAGAATATAATCCGCCAATATACCACCGATTTCTTAATTGCATCTTGCTGAGGTTAATGTTCAAAGTAGTTTGCATTTCTGGAGCCCTCTAATTGGACAAAGCAGAATTGTAGACTTCAAATGATTATTTAAGTGCAGGAGTGTGCCAGGTAGCAGAGGAAAACCCATTTGGGATAAAACATTAGCCGAAGAAAATCTACACACAGATGAGTATTGGCTAAGGACATAACATTTGCTAAGGCAGAAAAATGTTCTAATTCTTTCCTACTGCTAAGAAAGAATGGTTGTCTTCTGTGTAGAATCCCAGAATACCAGAAATTTAGCGTTGGAAGGGACTTCAGCAGTCACCTATTTCAACAATCCCTTGGTGTTGCTGTAGAAAACGTGTCATCTCAAAGTTCAAATGGGTCTCAGAGACCCTCTGGTTCAATGGTTGTTAACCTGACTGTGCACACATGCATGTGTGTGTGTGTGTATGTGAGTGTGTGTGTGTGTGTGTGTGATGACCTTTTCTGGAGGTCTTGAGAAGTCTTTGTATCCTTTCTCAGAATCATGTCCTTAAATGCATAAAATAAAATACATAGGATTACAAAGGAAACCAATTATATTGAAATACGGTTATTAAAATGTTAAAAAAAATAAGTTTATAGGCTCCCAGTTAAGAACTCCAATAAGTACCAGTAACTGACTGAAAATCTATTCCAGTATTATCCCTGACAGGTCATCATTCAATCTTTCCTGGAAGCCCTGCAGTGAGGAGGAAACCAAGGCATTCCCTCACACTTTCAGACATCCCTGATTTGAAAACGTTTGTCCATCTACCAAGCTGAAAACCGCCTTTCTGCCACTTCTGCTGGTCACTCCTACCTCTTCCTTTTGTGATTGCAAACAGAACAAGTCACATTTCTCCCCTCTCATTCTCCTCCATCCCCACACCCCCCATGACAGCCCTTCAAATGCTTGAAGGTAATAAGAGTCGCTGGAAAGAATACTGGACTTGGAATCAGAGGACCTGGATTTCAATATGAGCTTTGCTTTTTACTACCTGACTAACCTTGGACAAGGAACCACACCTGAAGTCAGGAAGACCTGAGTTCAAATTTGAACTGAGATATTTACCTGGGCAAGTCATTTAACTTTGTTTGCCTCAGTTTCCTCATGTGTAAACCAAGATGGAGAAGGAAGTGGCAAACCATTCTAGTGTCTTTGACAAGAAAACCTCATGGACACTATTGACATGCTATGGTCCGCAGAGTCATGAAGGGTCAGACATGATTTAACAGTAGTAATAAAGGCATATCATTTCTCTGGACCTTGGTCCATGATAAAACAGAGGGATCTGAACCACATGGTCTCTGAGGTTGCTTCCAGTTTTGAATCTATGTTCCTATGTGTCTCCTAAATCTTCTCTAGTTTAAAGACCCCCAGTTTCTTCAACTGATCCTACTATAGCATAAAGTAAAGACCCTCCACTAATTTTATCATCTTCCTCTGGACATTCACCCAGCTTATGAATGCCCTTGCTAAAATGTGATCACTGGATCTGAACACAGTACCTTTATATTGTTTGATTATAGCTGAGGACTGAAGAATTTAAGATCATAGGCTGAGAACTAAACAAAACCTTAAAAACTGTCTAGTCTAACCCCCTCATTTTACAGACAGAGAACTTTGGGTCCAAGTAATTTAAGCGATTTGTCTAAATCAGCTAAGTGGTGCTTTGAGTAGAGTCCTCATCTTGGAGTAAGCAAGTTCAAATCTACCCTCAGACTCTTACTAACTCGATGACCCTGTTCAGTCATTTTTCAGTCATGTCTAATTATTTGTCGACCCCATTTGGGGTTTTCTTGGCAGAGATATTTGAGAGGCTTGGCATTTCCTTCAGCTTTATCCCCATTATCCCCATTTTACAGGTGAGGAAACAGGTAAGCAGGGTTAAGTGACTTGGCCATGGTCACACAGTTAGTAAGTTTCTAATACCAGATTTGAACTCAGGAAGATAAGTCTTCCTGACTCCAGGTCTGACACTCTATCCACTGTGCCATATAGCTTCCCGCAGTGCTAGACAAGGCAGTTAAACTCCCTTAGTCTCAGTTTCCTCATATTTAAAATTGGGATAATAATAGTATCTACTTCCCAGAGTTGTTGTGAGGCTTAAATGAGAGAATAGTTGTAAGACACTTTACAAAGAGCCATGTAAATTCTAGTTGTGTGTTTGGTATTGTTATTATAATTAATTATTGCATTAATTGTAAGTATCAGAGATGGAATTTGAGCCTTGGTCATCTCAATTTAGAACCAATGCTCTTTTTGCTCCAACTCACTATTATCATCTCTCTAGACGATTCTGTTTTTCCAATTCAAAGGTTGTTAATTCAGGGAAGCAGAACGGGTTATTTTTGATTCTCTTCTAATGGACAGTTCTCTAAAGGACAGGCTCACATAGTGTCCTTGGATTCCTGGTGGGAGAAAGACTTCTGAGCTGTGCAGATTATGAATCTGACCTAGGGAAAATATTTCTGATGCTCTCAAGGGTTTATGGAGTGCTGCTCCCAAATGTCAGCCAGAAGCAATATGTCTTTTTGAATACCAAAAAGCTGCTTTGCATAATGCTAAATACACAGGAGATGCATAACAAATGTAGGATTTCATAGATTTGAAGCCAAGAAGGGAGCTAGGAAATCATCTAATCCAAGCCATCATTTTACAGAAAGAAAAATGGTCTAAAGAGTTTAAATAACTTGGCCATAATGAATGAATGGAAGAACCAGAATTTGAACCCAGATCCTGTCATGGGACATAGTGAGCTCACATATTCAAGCAGAGATGGGATGACTACTTGTAGTGTTTACTGTGGAGGGGATTCTTAATTGGTTATTAGCTGGGAAAGATGACTGTCAAGGTCCCTTCTAGAGCTAAAATTCTGTGATACAGTTCTCTAGCATCAAATCAGGCATTCTTTACCCTCCGCCATTAAATAGGAGAAGATATTGATTGGCTAGGGGATCTATGAGACCTATCTTTGTCTTGCCTGAGAAACCATATGAAGTTCAGAGCAAAGAAAACACTTGTGAAAGGGAACAGAGGGAGAAGGTAGGGATATAGAGTTAGATCTGGGAGGCACCTTGGAGGTCATGTCATCTAACCTCCACATTTTACAGTTAAGGAAACTGAGGCTAAGAGATATTAAGTGACTTGCCCAAGAGCTCCACAGCCAATATTTCAGACACAGAGATGGAATTTGGAATTGGATCTTTGTGATTCTAATTTTCATATTCAGGATTATAAAGGATTGGTTATTTACACAGGTCTTTGGAATAAATGCTGCCCCATCAAGGGTCTCTTTTCTGTTTTCCTCCTTTTTAATAAAAATTTCTCCTGTCAGGTTTTGTCTTGCACGATTGCAAGTAAAGAGTTGGTCTCAGGAGGCTGGCAGGTGATTCGTAGTGATTTTTCCAAGTTTTCAGGGTGGGGGTTAGGAATCCAAAGAAATGGATAAATCTCCTAAAGTCTGGGGCCTTCATATCGTAAACGTCTTTGATATGAAGGTGCATTATTGTCAGAGATCATGATTTCAATTCATCTTGCCCCCCTGGAAGGCAGAACTATTTCATTAAAACCAAGATGTATTTGTTAAGCACCTAATTATGTGTCACGCTTAGTTACGAGGTAAGTACTAGGGATAAAAAGTTAAATAAAAGTCAATAATAAGTAAAGTGGAAGAATAAAGTTTAAGAAGTAAATAAAAGTAAAATAAATTAACATTTCTGCTGCTGGAAAAACAACATGTAGGCAGATACATGGATTTAGCCAGTAGGCAGAGGTTCCCTTAGAGGCACTCTTGATATGCCACAGACCTCCATAATATATATATTTGTAGTGTTGTGTGGTGTGTGTGTGTGTGTGTGTGTGTGTGTGAAGGGAAAAGAGAGTCTGGAATCAGTTTGCGTAGACCTTTAAATGCTTTGTAGAGAATTTTATATTTTGTCTTAGTGGCTGTTATATCACCAGCACATAGCACTGGTCCCAGTACATTATAGGTGCCTAATAATTGTTTATTGAATTGGTAATATTGCAGCCATGTTTAGCCAAATTATTCCTTGAAAGTTGAGTTTTCCTTATTGAAATATGGTCAAGAAAACAGTTCATTAGCTAGATCGTTCAGAGATAGCACTAATGATGTCAAGGTCATGATTTCAACCACCATATTGACCATAAAGTTGATCCATGGGTATAAATTCCACCTCCTAACCCTTCTCAGCATATTTAGAACTATTTAACTCTGTGTGGGTATGTGGAACATTTATATCTGTACCTAGATAATTGGCACAAATATTGGTTTTAACTTCACAAGTACAAAATGAAGGGGTGGGGAGATAGTGGACCAAGTAAGAAAGATTTAGAAGTTTTTAGTGGACTATAAGCCTGAGATGAGTTAATACTTTGACTTGATGGTCAACAGAGATGACGTGAGCTGAGTTTGCATCAGGACAGGCATGATATTGAGGGCAGAGATGGTTAAAGGTACTGTAACCTGATTTGGCCACATCTGCTCAGTTCAGGGCAGCAAATTTTTGGCAAGGCATTGGTAACTTGGAGAGTGCCACAGAGTCATAGATTTAGAGCCTGAAAAGGTATCAGAGGTCATCTCATTCAATGCCTTCATTTTACAGATGAGGGCATAGAGGCCTAGACAAGTTCATTGACTTGCCCAAGGTTAAACAGATAGAACGTAGTATTTGAGGACCCAAGTCCTCAAACTCCAAATCTGGCATTCTTTGCAAAGCACCACTGGTGAAAGACCTTAACCTTACACGATGTCAAGGTGGGTTAAAGAACTAGGGATCTTTACTCTGGAGAAGTGGAGACTCAGAGGGTCCATGTCAGTTGTGAAAGGATGTAAGGTAGATGAAGAATTAAATTTGTCCTACTAGGCCCAAGAAGGCAAAAGTAGGAAGCAAACTTGGGGATTTAGGCTTGACATCAGAAACCAATTCCTTGACATTTAGAGTTATTCAGAACTGGAATATTGTTGGCTCTGGAAATAGTACCATCAGCTGAGGTCTTCAGACAAAGACATGGCTCACCATTTGTGGTGTCTTCCCTATAAGGGATTCTCTGAAAGCTGTCTCAGCTACCCTCTGTCTCTAGGATTCTTGGTTCCTTAAATATCCCCTCTACTCTTCATAAACAAATACAATTATCTCTTCTGTATTGTGACTTTCCCTATCGCTGTTCTGCTATATTGTGGGTTGGCATAAGGAATTAAACAGGATTTTTTTGGAGTTTCATGGAAGCTGCAGACAACAAGTAAAAGTCAAAAGATGGCACAGAAATAGTTTAGTATAATTTAGTATAACATCAACATATTTTAGCTTTTAATACCAGAGTAATTCAGGCTTCTTCTCTGGTAACAAAAGAGGACTAAAAAAACTTTGTGCAGATTTTCCAGATGATGGGAGCACTGAGTCCCTACCCCCTATGATGTGGAAGGGATAACTGTAGCTAATATTTATGTATCACTTTACTGCAAATTTATACTTTAAATATGTAGCGCTATAGTTCATATTTACAGCCATCTCCGCTCCAGGTGTTCATACAGACCATTGATGCCTGACCTGTGGTACAGTCTTCTGAGCTCATATTGATCTGATCAGTCACGGTTGGATGTGCTTTACCTTGACACTGACATAGAAATGTCATTTTGGTCCTCTTCCAGAACAAAGGATTATATTTTAATGATCTCCAGAAAAAGATGTTATAATTATCTCCATTTCACAGATGATCAAAGTGAGGCTAAGAGAGGCCATCTAACTAGTCCCAAATTATACAGCTAATAAGTATCTGAGTTGGGATTTGAACCTTGGTCTTCTTGACTTCCAGCTCACTGTTCTATCTCTTACTCTGTTACCTCATGAAGAAATGAAGATGGACCTGCTACCAGCAGATATAGATGCTTGGGGGATAGGATAGACTAAGCAACTGGGGTCTGGAGGCCACAGTCCAAGGCATTTTTCTCTGTGAGGAAAAACCAACCACTACCACCAATCACTTCAAACCTCCCCTCAGTTGTTGTGAAATAATAAAACATAGCCCATCTCTCAGGGCACAGACAAGTTACGAGGACATGTGTTTTATGACATCTCCTTCCAGTGGGCATGGTATATACAAGTCAATGAAGTTGGGGGTGGGAGAAGAGAACTGACAAACTGGTATTAGTCATAAGGGTTTACAGCTCAATATTTAAGGAATATTAAAAGAGAATGATGATGCCATAAAGAAGGCAAGAGAAGGACACTTTGGCCTGAGCAAAACTCAGTACATACATCTGACTCCAGGATTTGGCAGCTGAGGAAATGACACAGCCCCATTCAATATGGAAAATGTTATCCTACAGAAGTCAGGATGAAATCCATTATGTACCCTTTCAAGTGAGTCAATAAGCATTTATAAAGTGCCTACTATGTGCTAGGCTTTGTACTGAGTGCTCTATGTCATCATAACCTTTGGGAAAAAAAATAAACAGCACCTCCCCTTCTCCATTACCAGCCCCTTCGATCCCAAGGAACTGCATTGGCTGCTTTCTCTGTACAAGGGACTCTTCTCTCTTAAAGTCTTTTTCAGTTCAAGTATCATAAAAAGCAAATACAAAATATAGACAATGCAAATAAGCGACATCATGGAGCACTGGAAAGAGAGCTGATCCAGAAGTCAGGATGACTTGAGTTCAAATTCTGCATCTGATCCTTACTGTCTTTGGAACCTTGAACAAATGACTTAATTTCTCTAAGGCATCTTGCATTGGTAGAGGGAGCTTCATCACTGGGAACTCTATCTACTGATGAAATCACAGGCCCATTCTCAGATGGATGCTGAGCCCTACATCCTCACCTCTGCTGGAGGCATCCCAGAGGTAACTCACTCTGCTCTGACCCTTGGACTCCCTCTGGTCTTGATCAGGGAACATCTGCTCTGCCACTGCTAACCAAAGTCCTCAGGTCTTACCATCTTCCTGGATACTGTCCCAACCCAAGTAATAAACAGCTTCTCTGACACGAACTGAACATCAATGCACATCTTTCTCTGTGTGTGGTCTTCCCCCCTTTAGAATGTGAGCTATTGAAAACAGGGTTTGTCATGCCTCTAATTTGTATCCCTAGTCCTTAGCTCAGTTCTTTGACATTGTAAGTGCTTAATAAAATGCTTTTTTCATTCCATTCCATTTGGTTCAGTTTGATTCAATTCTACTGCCAGGGGAGAAGTGTTGAAAATGGGATTCCTATTCAGGTGAGGGTTGGGCTAGATGGCTTCTGAGGACCCTTCCCAATCTGAGAATCTGTGATTCTCTGACTCATACTCACACCATAGAAACTGCGAAACTTAAAACTTGCTCCTTTCTTTGCAAACCTGGCCACTTTCATTGTTGAATGTTTAACTTGCACATGGCCATGAGACTTAAATGCTCTAAGACCTATGGCAAAATGGGCTTTAGTGCAAATGCCATTTTGAAGAGAGTAGCTGGAGAAAACCTAATTGCATAGGAAACCAAGCTCACATCAACTCTACAAAAACCGGTGAAGAGCCCTCCTCAATTACAGGGGGCAATTTAACTAAGGAAAATGTCAGGAAGAAAGCACTTGTGGACATCTGTGAGGCTAGAGAGGGCTGAACGCATCCAGATCTCCAAATTACTATGGGAAAAACGTAATGAGTTTCAGAATGAAACCCTACGGCCAGGCAAACTCAAGATTCTGAGCCCTTCAGATGACAATGGGCAGCAGAGGACTGGTGGAAAGCTAATCCTTCCGGACTGATTACCAGGGAGCTTGTGTTAATGTCAGTTCTGTGTGCTCAAGAAAAGAAATCTGGGTTTGGCTCTGCCTTGCGAAGTTTGCTCCCTGAAACGTCGACATATTTCTATAATCTGATTTCCAGGTGCCCACAGGCCAAGGCTTACCTGGAAATGGCACAAAGTTTCAGCTTCTTATTACAAATAGACCTTGTCTTAAGCTTTAATGTATTTTGCACATACTTGTTTATATGCGTGCACTGCATCATTTCTCCTAATACAATGGAGGCTCCCCAAGGGTAAGGATGAAGATGATGATGACGATGATTTTTCATTTTGTATCCCCATGGCCTGCCATAGGGTCTGGCACATAGTAGGCACTTAATAAATGTTTATTGATTGAGAAATAGATCCCAAAGCTTTCTAGAACCTTTCTAGAGAAAGAAAATATTAATACTGGCAACTAGATGCATTTTCTAATTTACAAATGTACAAGATCTGACTATTTCATGATGACTTAAAAAAAGGAATTGGAGGTCTCTCATTTTACCTTAAAATCTTTAATGTTATTGAGTGTATAAATATACACTCCCAGCTTGATATAAACATCTGATTCTTGTGTTTCTTACATATAGAGCCTCGACTGTGATTTTGGTCACCTTGGGGAAATTCCATTGAGGGTCAAAGAAAGGCTGCCTTGTATAACTTTATAGAGAAGAATTAAGCCTTCCCCTATTCACACTGTCAAGACATCAACACCTTGGGCTAAAGCCCCATAGTCCATAGGCAAATTATGGTTTGACATACATATTAAGTGGCAAGATCTTTAGTGACCAATATGCCTGTAAGTAGTTTTTATTGTGACTGAAAATAACCACTTAGAGTCTCAGAGACAGTATGGGTGAAATCCATTATGTTAAAAGTATTTTGATAAGGATAAATCCTTATATAAAAGAGCTATGCTTCTCTTGTATAATTGTTAAATCTCATTAAACATGCTTAATAATTAGTAGGCCAAAGAATCTCCTTAGATCTATGTTAAATATGTATTTAAGACTATTTGAAACACTTTATTAGAAGAAACATGGTGTATTATAGTGTATAACTTCAGTCAACATTCCCTTCCAAATATCTGTATTTATGGTCAATTTTTAGCTTTTTAGGGGCCAGGATAGAGTGTTTCATGGAATTTTATTACTGGAAAATCTGCTTTCTCCTTCCCCCCTCAAGGGAATACAAAGCATTCTCTGTCAGGTAGGGTAGGACCCTCCCTACCTACGTTAGCTCAGGCTTGTAGGTGTTTATTCTATATTGAAGGTCCTTGAGAAAGATGATTCAGCGTTATTCCTTTTTAATTTCATAGAGATATTCCTTGAGTTTCTTTTACCACCCAGGCTCATTGCCAATATAACTCCCCAGGCCATGATACAGTGTAAAGGAAAATCAGTACCAGAGATGCTCCCTGGGGGGTTAAGTGGTTACTGCCATTTTCAGTTCCCAGAATCACATGCTTTCTGAGTTGGAAGGGCTTTCACCACCTCCTTAGTCCAATCTGATACTGAGAATCCCTTTTATGTTATTGTTCACTGGTCATCATCATCATGGAAGACCCCCAGTGAGGAGTTCCCCTCCTCACCCTAAGCATGCCCATTCTCATTTTAGATGACTCTAATTACTAGATAGTTTTCCTTTAGATCAAATTGAAATCTCTTTTCTGCAACCTCTATTCAGTGTTTTAGGTTATAAATTCAATTTATGCAATTCAACAAAATTAAAGATGGGCCCTACTGTGTGCCAAGCACTACCCTAAGCTCTGGGGCAGGAACTATGCTTAAAAAAGATAGTGGCTGAATGTCTAACAGGAAGACACCTGCACAAATAATAAGCATACATTTTCTATGTTTAAAAATATGCTTGTTGAATGGATATTTCGTTAATAATTACTCTCTTAGATATATCACGTGAATATTAAATGCCTTGTGGTTTTGTTAGCATGTAGAATTTCTGGTCTGGGAACACTGTCCACCAATATAAATTATAACCCATTTATCACCTAGCAGATTAAAGACAATGCAGCAAGTCTCATCTTCCGGAGTTCAAATTCAGCCTTAGACATGTATGAGTTATGTGACCCTGGGCAAGTCATTTAACCCTGTTTGCCTCATCCTCATCTGTAAAATGAGCTAGAGAAGGAAATGGCAAACCACTCCAGTATCTTTGTAAGGAAAACACCAAATGGGATTGTGAAGAGTACGACAGAACTGAAAGGACTGAGCAACAGCATCACTGGGTTTGGAGACAGGAAGAACTATGTTTGAATCCTGCTCAAATAACGAAGATGAAATAGATGACCTCTCCAGTCCCTTTCCTTTCTGAATTTATAATTTTATGATCCTAGAGAATTTCTTCAGCCACATAGAACTTTAATGAAGCCCCATGTATCATACTGCTAGTAAATATCAGAGGTGGAATATGAGTCATCTGTGTCTTCACGTTGAACGTCTTAGAGGAAGGAGAAAAGGAAAAGAATACACATTTATTTGGTATCTACTATGTTCACTTTGTGCTAAGTACTTTATAAATATCTCTTATTTGATCCTCACAACTGTCTTATCCCCATTTTACATTTGATGAAACTCAGGAATGGAAGTTAAGTGATTTACTCATGGTCACACAGATAGAAAGTGTCCAAAGTAAGATTTGAACTCACTTTTTGACTTTACACCCAGCTTCCCATCTACTACTCTTCCTAGCTGTGTCCATTCCAAATGTTCATATGGATTATTTGTGCTCAACCTGTGGTAGAACCTTCCAAGATTGTATTGGTCTGATCAGCCAAAGTCGTGCACACTGTACTTTGACTCCTACATCAGGATGTCATTTTGATCTTCAAATATAGAAGACAAACAACCACCACCACCCAGCTGCCTTTGATAATGAGATCATGGAGATATAGCTCTAAATTCCCTCTGAAGTAATCAACCCTAAACTTATTTAAAAAGAGGGAAACTGAGGCCTACGGAGGTTGCTATGTTGTTTCCACATCAGAAAAACGAATTCAAAAATATACTAAACTAAATATGTAACAGATCTGTGATTCATTGGCATGGGGAACTCCCAATGCGGAAATTCCTTCTGTTTAAGCAAGTAGAACATGCAAAGTGATTTAGCGTTAGAGTTGCCTTGGGTCACTTTTACCAGAAGTTAAGTGACTCACACAGGGTCACACACATAGCATGTGCCAAAGGTAGGTCTTGAACCCAGCTCTTCCAGATCCCAAGGTCAGTTCTCTATCCCTTATGCCACGTTGCCTCTCAAACAAGACAAGACAGTTTTATTTCCAAAACTTAAGACCTCTTACTTCCACCCATTATCTTACAAGGGAAGGGAGCTAAACTGATGCCCAGAAAGAGGAAAGTCTTTGGTACAAAAATTTTCAGATTTGAGGATAAATGAGGATGATCTTAGTGGACCTTCTGGGTAGAACTGGTGCTCTCTAATGACATAATAATGCAGTAGTCTTGGGTCTAAAATTCCAATAGTACATACTTAAGTATCACTGCATCAACAGCTAGGTGGCACAGGGGATAGATCCTTGAGCTTGGAATCAGGAAGATTAATCTTCCTGAGTTCAAATCCAGCCTTAGACACTTACTAACTGCGGGACCTTGGGCAAGTCACTTAAACCTGTTTGCCTCAGTTCCTCATCTATAAAATAATCTGGAGAAATCTTTGTCTGAAACAACTGAGACAATTGAACAAAAATCATAGCCTCATAAATTTAGAACTGAAAATGACTTTACAGATCATTTTGAGGTGAAAAATGTAGCCCAGTGATTTGTCTAAGGTCACACAGCTAATAAGGATTGGAGCTAGAATTCACAGAATGTCAGAGTGGGAAGTGATCTCAGAGTGTCTAAGAGTGCACCTGAAAAACATAACTCTACCACAACCCAGATGAACGATCATTTAGATTTGACCTCAAGAACCAGTGATAGCTATGGATGGTTCTGATATTTAGAAATTTTTTCCCTTAAAAAAAGTCTGCATTTGTCTCTTTGTGACCATCCCCTCTTGTTCCTTGTTCTGCCTTCGGTCCAGGGATAGCAACATTAAACCTCCTTCTACATTATAGCTGGGTCATCATATTTGCCTCAATTCCCTGATCCTCAATGTCCTGTACTTTTTAATCTTGGAGGATGCTATTTTAATTATCTAGGATTTAAATAAAATTGGTTAGAGTTAATCACTCTTGAGGTTTGTCTTGGCTGTCAACCTTCAGCTCCTCAATATTCTGAGGAGTGGGTTGCCTTAGGAGGTGGCCAGTTAGTTCTTCCTCATTAGAAATCTTCAAGCTAAGATAGGATGCCCACTTGTTGGGCATATTAAAGAGAGAATTCTTTCTCAGTTAATGTGACCAGATGTCTTCTGAGGTCCCTTCCAACTCCCAAATTATTCATATGCTCTATCATAAAAAGCACCCCTTGCTAAAAAAAAAAGAGTTCTTTGCATATGTATGACCAGACTCCCTCCTTTATCATTATTCTCTTCTAAGAATCACTAAGGCTGCCCCATAAATGAGCCCAAATCTAAGGTTAGGAAAAATGTTACCTAATATCAAAGAAATGAATCTGTAAGATAGAATACTGTACTAATATGAAATATAGTAGAAGAGCTTGTTAAAATTTTTTGTTTAAATAGCCCACATTTCCCTGCATGGGGCTTGCACATAGTAGGTATTAAATAAATATTAGTTGAATGTGTAGTACTTGGGAGGCATTCCTCCACCCATTTGTACCCTAATTCTAGCACTCACATAGTGGTCAGAAGGAGTAATACAAGGACACTCTCAAGATCTATCTCAAGAACTTTGGAACTGATTGTGTGACATGGGAAACACTGAGACAGGACCGCCCAGCATGACTTGCCCACATTAGAGAAGGTACTGTGCTCTATGAGCAAAGTAAAATTGAAGTAGCTCAAAAGAAACACAAGAGACACAAATTTAGAGAATCCACCCCAATGTTCATGCGGACTATTTGTGCCCTATGTGTGGTAAAGCATTCCAAGCCCATATTGATCTACTCGGCCACAGCTAGACACACTGCAACTTGACTCTCACATAGTGATGTCATTTTGGTTCTCTTTGACAATGAAGGACAACAAACAATCAACCTTGATTATCTCAGTCAAGGCTAACCCAGGCTGAAAATACTTTATGGGTCTGTATCCACTCAAAATCAAAGTTCTTGAGTCCAAATCAATGAGTTTACTTCTAGTCAGTCTGGAGACACAAATAGTTCCAAATAAAATTATTTAATATAATAGAAAAGTAATAAAGTAGGATTAAAACCCTTCCCTCAGAAATTGGGGTGGGGGCCAGTGGTTACTCACACAAACACACAAAATACACATACACTATGTGTATACATAGAGATAACATGTGAGAAAGGGAACACACTTAATGTACATACCTGTGAAAGCTGCATACATGAAGGGGACATATACTTAAGGAAAATGTGTGGCTGAAGTTTTATCATTCCCAAGACTCTTTTTGTCTCATAAGAATAAATGGAGGGATTCAGAGAAACACAGAAAGATCTGTTTGAACTTAGAAAGGAAATGTGATAGTGAAAAGGAAAGTGCTGTTGTTCAGTTTGTTTTCAGTCACGTCTGACTCTTGGGGTGGAGAGAAATGATTATTTTTCTTGGCCACAATACTGGAGTGGTTTGCCATTTCCTTTTCCAGCTCATTTTACAGATGTGAAACTGAGGCAAACGGGGTTGAGTGACTTCAGCAAGGTTACACAGCTGGAAAGTGTGTAAGGCCAGATTTGAATTCAGGAGGATGAGTTTTCTTGACTTCCATACATTGAGCCACCTAGCTGCCCTCAGAGTCAATGGACAGGGGATCAAATTCTATCTTCAATGCTAATTACTGTGGGCAAATCACTTAACCAACCCCTTGGTTGAAGTCCCAATTAAAATTCTACCCTCTACAGCAATCCTTCCCTAACCCCTCTTAATTTCCATTTTAATTATTACCTATTTATCCTGAATATAACTTGAAAAGATCAAAGCTCCCCACTTCATCCAGGGCTATCTCCTGTTCTCGTCCATATCTGGATGCAGATGGCTCTAGAGGTGAGAGTGAGGCCGTTGACTTGACACAGCCCTCCCTCACTTAAATCCATGTCATAGAATCACCTCCCTCATGTCTTTGTCCTCTTCTACAAGGAAGAAGAAACAGAAGCAGCAGCAGCAGCAGCAACACTAAGCTTACTTTGTTTTTATCTATTTACAATGTTGCCTTTCCCATTAGACTGGAAGCTCCTTGAGGGCAGGGATCATTTTTTGCCTTTTTTGTTTCAGGGTGCTTAGCAGAGTGCCTAGCAATAGTAGGCACTTAATAAATGACTGATTGACTAAATGGTCTCAGAAATCTTTTTTTAGCTCTAGCCCTATGATCCTATAATACAAATAGAAATCAGCAGGATGAGGGGATCAATCCGCACCATGACCACAACTATGTAAATGAAAATATTACTTAAAGGAAATCAGACTCTGAATAACTGAAAAACTGATGAAAGTCTTTGAGAACAAATGAACTATGTCTCCCTCCTCACAGCAGAGAATTGGGCGACGAAGTATATTGTGTATGTTGTCAGATGGGCGACTGCATGGAAAGTTTTTGTTGAATTCTTTGTCATAAAGGAGTGATTGGTCTGCTAGGTGGAAGCGGGAAGGTTGAGATGACTGAGAGGGAAAAAAGAAAAGACATCAATAAAGCCTATTCTAAAAGAAGAAATCAATTTGACTGCAAGAGATGCGCAAACAAAATGGAGGCCAAGAAGGTCAAGGTCATTGTCTTCTTCTGTCTAGCGCCATTTCTTCATGTGATCTGTGTAAATGGATGATGACTCCCACTTACCCACAAATTGAGAGATTAGGGGATTTGATTTGTGATTAATTCACTAAGTGAAAGTAAAACATCCAGGAATCAGCCAGCTCTAACAAAAGGTTTCTGATGCTGCCTAAGGAAGAAGAAAATTTCCGAGTGAACAAAAGCCAATATGTTACTGGGGAAGAAAAAAAAGATGTTAATATATGCATTCCATGCTTCCCTTAAAAAGGGCAAATCCAAGCTGACTTCAGGGCACTTTGCTATTGGCTTATAATGATCCTGACCCAATAAATAAGCCTGTCACAGGACCCCAGCACTGGGGTCTCTGTGGCCATCTATCACCTCATTATTGGCCACAGAGACTCTGCCTCTAGACATTTCCTGTTACAGAAGGTAGGGTGACAAATGGCAACACTGGGTACAATACTGGGGCTGTGTGACAGCCTTATTTATTGGAGAACCAAAAAAAATCCTGTTATGTCTTAGCAATGAAAAGATTTCTTCTCCCACAAGTTCCCTCCCCCACCACCCCCAGGTATCCCAGACTCAAATTTGACGTATATAAAAATTTTAGTGAGTTGCTTCCTGGAATTCTCCCAGGAGGTGAAACTCTCTGTCAATGAGGGGACATGGATTATAAGATCATGGATCTAACCTGGAAGAGAAATTAGAAGTCATCTAATATAACTGAGAGGGAAAGAAGTTAAATGACTCACTCAAGGTGGCACAGGCAGGAAGGCATTGACTGATCTGGGATTTTAGTTCTGGTCCTCTTATTCTTAAGTACATCTTTTTTTTTCCTACCATACCTTGCTGATGCCCAAAATTCTTGGCCCAATTCAAGTGTCCTGGCTCCTTGAAAATATATCCAGGCATATCTGTGTGACCTGGGCATGTAACTGAGGCAACCTGTCTGCCTCAGTTTCATCACAGCACCAATTCCACAGAGTTATTGTGAGGAACAAATAAGATAACATTTGTGAAGTGCTTTGCAAACCCTAAAGGACTATATAAATGCTAGTTATTATTATTTTATACAGATATTAATAAAATATGTTATTCTGTTTTAAACCTGTGATAACAGCCATGAAAGTTGCTCTCAGGAAAATAAGCTTGTTCCATAAACAGAGGCCTACAATTTGTCTACAGCTTACCTCAGAGAGTCACTCGAGTATCTAAATGACTTACCTAGAACAAGAAGACAGTAATACACACACACACACACACACACACACACACACACACACACACAATCTTACCTCTGATACATATATATATGTCAGAGGTAAGATTTGAACTCAGGTCATCTTGATCATAAATACCCTTTTCCATCCAAGTTGCCTCTTCTTTTCTCTCTAGTGTCTTTTGAAACTCCCTACCCATCCTTCAAGGCAGTACAAATGTCACCTCCCCCAGGTAAACTTCCTTGGACATTTAGAAATCACCTTTACTTCCTCAGACCTTCCTTGGCAATTGGTATATTTTCCCTCTACATCTATCATGTTCTTTTGTGCCTTATAATTCTTTGCATGTGTGTTTTGTGTTCCCCTATAGAAAGTTCCACTATGAGTGAGGACCACCCCACTCTCCATTCCTGCTCTCTGAAAGGAGCAGACAAAAATAGACTTGATCCAGTAGGAGCCCATGTGAGAGACTTAATGAAATAAAACACTCTAATCACCGGTTATTCAATAATTCAGTTAAAAATACTTATCAAGCACCTACTATGTGTCAAGCACTGTGCTATATGTAGGGATACAGAGACAAAAATGGAACACTAACAGCCCTCAAGGAGCTTATAATCTGGGGTAGAGGGCAAAGTGGAACATTGGATAGAGAGTTGAACTTGGAGTCAATAAGTCCTGAGATCAAATCTTGTCTTAGACATTCATTAGCCATGTGACTCTGGGCAAATGACTTAACTTGTCTTCCTCAGTTTCCTCATCTGTAAAATGAGGATAACGATAGCACCTACCTCATAGCATTATTGTGATGACCAAATGAGATATTTATAAAGTGCTCTGCAAACCTTAAAGTCCTATATAAATACTAGCTGTTATTATTATTATTTTAAACAGATGTCAACAAAACTATCTTTTTCTGTTCCAAATCTGTGATTTTATCCATATAGGTTGCTCCAGGAAGTAAGCTTGTTCCATAACTATAGGCTTGTCATTTGTCTACACTTCAGGGGTACTGAGAGTCTAAATGACTTGCCAAAGCTAACAAGGCAATATATATCAGAGGTAAGATTTGAACTTGGGTC
The DNA here is from genome assembly GCF_028372415.1 of Notamacropus eugenii. NCBI lineage: Eukaryota > Metazoa > Chordata > Mammalia > Diprotodontia > Macropodidae > Notamacropus > Notamacropus eugenii. The sequence continues at coordinate 44,146,207 of NC_092875.1, forward strand.
ATCCTATCACAAATCCCCTTATCTATCCAAGTTGCCTCTTTCTGTATAAAATAATAAAATCTGAATCCCACCCAGGGGAAGATGGAACACTAATCACTGGAGATATATGGAAAGGCCTCTTGTAGAGTAATTAACAGTTGTACTAGCTGGCCCTTGGAGCAATTGCAGTTATTGAGACTTTGTGATTCATACATATTAGATACCAAATTAAAGGGGCCATTCCTGGATTCCCTTCTTAAAGAGGCCTATTCACTGAATGAGTGTTACATCACTCAAAGTGAGCACCTGAAAAGGCCTTATCCTAAAAGGGCCATGGTCTCCCATTACATCCTAGGCCATCTCAAGTTGTCCTGATCGATATCTGGCCACTGGACCCAGATGGCTCTGGAGGAGAAAGGTAACTTTGCACAGCCCTCTCTCACTCAAATCAAAGTCAACTGCAAGTCATAGCAGCACCTCCCTCATGTCATGGTCCTCCTTGAAAATGAAGGATAAACACAACAACCCTCTCTTTCCATTGTGTTCTCTGAAAATCCATACTGTTGTTAACAAACAATCCTGTATATGAGACTTATTTCTTCCTTTTGGAAATTACTTTGTCCATATTTTGTATTTTCTATGTATAGGCTATTTCTTCCAGTAGGATAGAAGATTCTTGAAGTCAAGGACTATATCATTTTGTTGTGCAAGATTTCCTAGGACAGTCACAGTAGCTGTTTAATAAATGCTCTTTGGGGGCAGCTAGGTGGTACAGTAGTTAGAGCCCAGGGTTTGAAATCTGGAAGACTCATCATCCTGAGTTCAAATTTAGCCTTAGATACTTAATAGCTATGTGATCCTGGGCAAGTCACCTAACCCTGTTTGCCTCAGTTTCTTCATCTGTAAAATGAGGTGGAGAAAGAAATGGCCAACCATTCTAGTAACTCTGCCAAGAAAAGCCCAAATGGGGCCATGAAAAGTCATACAGGATTGAAAATGACTAAATAAAAATAACAAAATACTCATTGGGTTGGATGAGACTGGAACCTTGACTCCACTTCACCCTACCTGTGAGATTTCCATTCCCTTTGGGCCTCAGATTCCTCATTTTCAAAATGAAGGTTCCACACCGTATGACCTCTTGACATTTCTTCGAGCTTTAACACTGTGAATACCATGTGTAACATGAGGGGTTTGTCTCAATGGCCCGGCGCATTGGAAAAACTCAGTAAATGCATGGTGACTGATGAATAACTTCTAAGTTCTCTTCTAGCTCCAAATCTGCGAGTATTCTATCCTATGATTCTTTGACTCCTTTCCTTATTGGCCCCATCAAAATCATCCTGGATGATTTGGCTCAAAATTCCTCAAAGGAGGACTTATTAATCCAACGACAATGTATATGTTTTAATGAGATCATTTTCTGCCATTCGTGGAGGAACATAAAACATCAATATTAAATAGCAAATTACTTTCAATGAAAGCTTTATGGGCTTTGCTTAGGAGGAATTGAATACAACTTCACTAATTATTTCTTTGCTATCCCCATCTCAGATTTTTAATTAACTATTTGAAATTCCTCATTTTGATGGCATATTCTTTTTTTCTTCCTTCGACCAAATTGTTAGATTGTATATTAAAGTCTGAATGCCCATTAAACATCGAAGAGTTGAAGCTTTAGCCTTTTGAAGGAATGAGCTAAACCCCAGGCTCTGGATCCAAGGAAAGTCTTTTACAAAGGTATAGGAAGAGGCCAGAAGACAAAGGAAAGGCTGAGATGAAGCCTGGATGGGGAGCTCAGAAAACAGAGTCAATGTATCCAAAAAAGAATGAATAGAAATGAGTTTGGCCACGTATTGAATTGAAATATGTAAGAGGAAGCAGGTTATAGTGGAACACTTTGCACCTCGAAAATTGCTACTTGGGTGACTGCAAATTACTTATTTCTCTGGGTATTGGTTTCTGTACATTGTGAAGGTTAGACTAAATGGGTCTTCCAATTCTGAGATCTATTTTCAGCTCCAGCCCCATGTTATAGCATTGGTGTTTGCTTATGTTGTTCTAGAGGAATGTAAGGGAAGATCAGAGAAGCAAGGTAAATATTAAAAAGAAGTCTTGGGACATTGAAAGAGCATTTAATGAGTTGGATTTGTTTGATGGAGGAAGCGTGCTAAAGAGAGAGGCTTAGACTTGGATTTAGGAGAGACCTGGGTTTAAATTGTGCCTCTGACACTAGTTGAGAGTCACTTATTTTTGGGGGCAAATCAATTAACATCTTAAACCTCAATTTCCTTTTCTATAACAAGCGGGTAATAACAACTGGAATGCTTACTTCACAAGGCAAAAAGGGAAAATAGAGAGAGGATGGTAGCTTAAGGAGTAATAGGTTCAAGGGAAGGCTGCCATTTGAACAATGCTTGAAAGAACCAGCAGTGTAATGCTTAGCAGTTCTTCTTAAACTGTGGGTTGTGACCCCATATTTGACAATAGTAAAAGGTTTCTGAAAGTGAGATGACTAAAATTTAATTAAAAATCAAATGCATAATGCATCCAAAGAGTTTCTGGCAGCACTTGCCTGTATTGCATCTCACACCTTCAATTCAGTCTTGGTTCTGAACATACAGCATGTGCACTTTGCACTGCACATGCCCTCAAGTCATGCAAAGCTAATGAACCTTGCTGAAACCAAAAAGAGGTTTCGAGTGGAAAAAGTTTAAGAAGCCCTGGCCTAGAGAACACGAGACAGGGTGATGGCATGATAACTATCTTCAAGAATTTGAAAGACTTTTACGGAATAGAGATTTGTCCTGTTGACACCAGAGGGAAGAATAAGGAACACTAAGTAACCTTACTGTTTTGGAGAGAATTATGAAACAGATGAGAGGAATGCTATGAATATGGTTTACCTTGGTTTTTATCAAAGCATTTGATAAAGTGCCTCTTACTAATCTTATGGAGAAGATGGAGAGTTGTGGATTATATAATAATATAATTAAATGAAATCAAAGCTAGCTAGATGGCCAAACTCAAAGATATTAACATTTCATTTTTGCTATTTGTCCTTCATTCTCGAAGAGGACCATGACAACAGAGAGGTGATATCATGACATACATGTGAATTGGATTTAAGTGAGGCAGAGCTGTGCAAAGTCACCAGCCTCACTTTCTCCTCCAGAGCCATCTGAGTCTAGTAGCAAGATATAGATCAGGACAACTGGAGATGGCCCAGGACATAATGGGAGACTTTGCCCTTTTCAAGCTAAGGTCTTTACCATGTCTCAGTTTGATTGAGGCAATGCCCATTCAATGATTAAGGCTTAATAAGAGGTTGTTTCAGTGTAAATGTGATAGAAGCTCTCCAGGTTTGCAAGGGGGTCTATGGTTAGTGCTGTGCTGTTTAACGCTTTTATTGGTGATGAATATAGATGGGACAGTCTTCAAATTTGCAGGTGACACAAAGCTAGGAGAAATGGCTAACATCAATGGATGATAGAGGCAAAACCCCAAAGGATATTGATGGACTATAGCACTGGGGTGAATCAAATGGGGATAAATGCCAAGTCTTATATTTGAGTACAAAAAATCAAGTTCCCAAATATAAGCTGGAGGAAGCATGGATAGATAGCAGTTGTTCTGAAATTTATTTGAATGTTTCTGTGAACTAATGAGGTTAATATAAGTGACCATTGTGAGATGGCAGTCAAAAAAAAGTAAATGCAATTTTAAGTACATTAAGAAGGGACATACCTTTTAGGAACTTCATTGTAATTTACCCTCATCAGAGCTTATCCTGGCTTACTGGGTTCAGTTTTGAGAACCACTGATAAGAAGGACATTGATAAATTGGAGACTGTCCAGAAGAGGGTAATGAGAATGATAAGGACCTAGAGTTCATGTCATCTGAGCAGCAAGTGAAAGTACAGGAACATGCTCTTCATGGGGGCCAGGTCATGACAGTCATGTTCAAGTATTTGAAGGACTGTCACATAGAGGAGATAGAGAGATCAGATTTATTCTACTTAGGTACCAGAAGACAGAACCAGGAGTAATGGGTAGAAGCTGCCAAGAAAAACTATAAGACTTTAGGTCTTAAATAAAGACTTTTAGGGGAAAAAATTATTCTAGCAACTGATATTGGACCAAAGTGGTTTGGGGTGCCTAAAGAGGTGGTGCGTTCCTTCTCCTTGGGAGTCTTCAAGCAGAGGTGGGAGGATCTCTTACTGATATATTATAGTGGGGATTTCTTCTGTACACCACTTGGACTAAATTGCCATTGAGGCTACGCTAATTCTCAAATTGTGTGATTCTTTGAGCAATGGGTAGAAATTTAAAAAAAAGACAAATTGAAGCTTGATGTCAGGTCAAAATGTCCTAAGAAAACTCTCTAAAAATGGAATGAGACTGAAAAAGGTACTGTATCCCCTTTATTTAGTACATAGTAGACTATTTATAAATGCTCATTAAATAAAGTAATAACTGGTTCTGTTTATCCCCAGAAGAAAGAAATGGCTGGAAATCACAGAAGCAGACTTCAAGTCAATGAAAAGAAAATGTAAAATTTAAACCTTTCTCCAGGAATAGATTTGCCTTGCAAAGTAGTTAAGTTTCCCATCATCCATCAGGAAAGTCACTTAGGAATAGAAGGAATCCCTATTTAGATGTGGGGCAGATCAGCTGACCTCTGAGGTTCCTTCTAATGTTGAACTTCTGTGATTTTACATCTGTCAGCAACAGTCCCGGTGGAGAAAGATAGTAGATTAAAGGTTGAAAATGAGAGGAAGGGAGGGAGGGAGTAATGAAGGAAGAGAGAGACAGAGACAGACAGACAGACATACAGACAGAGACAGAGACATAGAGAGATACACACAGAGATAGAGAGACAGAGAGATAGAGACAGAGACACAGAGACACACAGAGAGAAAGAGAGACAGAGAAGCAGAAAGAGACAGAGACAGAGACAAAGAGAGATATGCAGAAAGACAGACAGAGAGAGACACACAGATAGAAGAGAGAAGGAAGGAGGGGGAGGGAGAGAGGATAATTGATAGATCAAGGTCAAAGAGGAAACAGCAGGGTATGTGATATAGATCAGTCACTATCAATCCATGTCATCTGTAGCATGAAACACAAATTATTTGCCAAATAAGTTAACGAGAAATATGCCAATGATCTTAATTTACTGGACTGTTCCAGTTCTTAATAGACACATCCTTTTCCAGATCCCCTCAATTATTAGTATTCTCTCTCCTCTTCAAATTACCACGGATATTCTTCACATATGACATTTCATCTCCCATCTTCCTGGGTTTGCACTGACTATCCCTAGAATGCTCTCTGTCCTCACGTCTAACTTCCTTCAGAACTAATCAAATCACACCTCAGGCAGAAGAGCTTTCCCAGTGGCTGCCCCACAGTCTTACTTGGCCCTTCTAGTCTCAGTCCTTTGAGATTACCTTTTAATTCACACCATATATAATTTGGATGAACATATTTATTTACATGGTCTCCCTTCAATTAGAATGTGCCTTCCTTGTGAGTGGAGGAGGGGAGTGTTTCATACTCTTGTCTTTTTTTTATCCTCAGTATTTACTGTATCTGCAAGGTAATAAATCCATACTAAATGTTTAATGACTGGTTGACTATTTTCATATTGCATCTCTGTAATAAAATGTAAGCTAAAGAGCAAGGATCCTTTTGTCTCTCATTTTCTTTTATTTGTACTACCCAGCACAATCCCTGACACAGAGATGTTTAATAAATGGATTGGAAGGTACATTATGCCAATTCTATCTGTTTCATTAATATAGCCTAAGAGTTGGAACATGCCAGTCTTCTAAGAATTGAAAAATGGCCATTGCACAGAGACCAATGGAGAGGAACATGTGGGTGGGAGGAGGCATTGATGCAGAACCGATAATGAACTTCAAGAAAGAACCAAAGCCAAAGAAGATAGCACTAGGAAATATGATTGACTGGTCACAAGTGTTCCATTGTTCTCCTAGCAATGACAGAACAAACTGAGGAAGAATTCCAGCAGAGTGGAGAAGTACCCTACAGTGAACTTGTGAGAGAACATGGGCAAGAGTGGCACAGACTGACTGAATATGGTGGAGTGGCAATCACTGGAAGCAATGGATAAGATTACAATTCCATTTGAATATTTGAATGAAAACTGCACACGGTGTAATGTTGATTTTTCAAATGGGGCCTCATTAGGTCTTTCTTAGTGCAAATGGAATTTTTAAAAGACTTTTAAGAACATGCCTTATCTATTTAAGAATAATGGTATTCACTAATTGTTTTGTTAGGTGTAAGAGGCTACAAGCCAGGGGACGTTGGATGGGAAATGTATTTCCTGCTATCAACTTTTTTATTTTGCCATCTCTTTCTCTCCTGCCCCTTTTGGTACCGATCTTGAGTTTTCTGAATTTCAATACTCAAAGCATGAATGGACATGTCTCATGTCTGCAGCTGGCAGGTGTCAGAATAGATTTAGAAAGCATGGTATTTCTAAGAGAAGTCTAGACAAAATGTCCAATGCCTCCTCCTCCCCAGGTTTTTGAAATTCTCAACACAAGATGCTCCATCAACATGGGAAAAAAGTCACTATAAGAGGCCATTTTCCAGAGGTGGCCTTCAAATGAGATTTTCTAGCATTTCAATGACCACAAAACAAACTTCCTAACTTTTTATTTTGACATGGAATTATTCCGTTCATGGGAAAATTGTGGTTTCTTATTCCGTTCTCCCAAAGACAGGACATTATGCATGTAAATTGACCTAATAAAAACTCATAAGAATATGGGGAAAATGTCAGATGGACTTATTTAGAAAAAAAAATCACTGTATTAGTAGAAAAAAAGGAGTTCCACTAAAAACAAGAAAATCAAGAGAGAATACTGAATAACAAGCTGAAAAATAAGGGGTTTGGACTAGAAATCACTCAGGTTCTGCTAGCTTGGTACCCAATGATCACCCCCCTCATTAGCATTAAGTAGAGGTATCCACCCATTCATCTCACAGATGTGAGTGAAGAGTTAAATATTAATTTATAAATTTACTGGAAAAGGAATTGATATTTTGTAACTCTTGTTCACCTGGGCACTTAAGAACAAATGGGAACACAGGAGGATTTTCCATTGATATTCCTGAACTAAGCCTACCTTTCTGGAGCCTCAGAAATTCCACAATGCAAGGGACCTCAGAGTTGATGTGATCCAAATTATACCTGAACTGAAATCTCTCCTAGAATATCCCTCACAAGGGGTCATCCAGACTCTGCTTATAGATTTCCAATGAGGTAGAAACCACTTCCTCCAAAACTAGCCTATTCTGCCTTGGCATAGCTATAAGTTTTAGAATATTTACCCCCCTTATGTCAAGTATCTCTGCAACTTCCATCCAGTGAACCCAGTTTCTCTTCCTAGGGCCAAGTAAGCCCAAGGAAGAAGAACTAGTTAAATCCCTCTTCCATGTCCTACCTCTTCAGATACTTGAAGACAATTATCATGCCCCATTTCCCCACCCAAGTCTTCTGCCTCTATGTATAGCATCCCCAAAATCTCCAAATCATTCAGTCCCTTCAAAGGTCATACATTTGACTAGAAGGATATAAAAGGTACAAAAATGAGTATATTATAACCTGAGGTGGGCAAAGGCATTAATAACTAGGGGGAGAAGGAAAATTTTTATGACAAATGAATATCGAGATACTTCTTGAACAATTCCAGAAACAGGGAAAACATTAACACAAAAGACGTTCAAAACACATTCAGTCTCTTAGATCACCCAAATTATTAGACATTTCCTCCTATAACATCCATTATTTGGCCCTAGTTCTATGCTTTCGGTCTAAGCAGAACAAATCTACCTCTTTTATTATATTTTCCCTCTTATCTCAGAAGGAAGGAAGGACGACTTTGATATCGAACAGGAGAGAGGACTACAAGGTCATGGATTTAGAAATGGAATGGAATTTAAGGCCTTCTATTTACATATTCTCATTATATAGGTGGGGAAACTGAGGCCTATGGAGGTGAAAATGTCTTGCCCAGATATCAAATAGCAGTTGGATTTGAACCCAGGCCCACTGATTCCAAATCTAATATTTTTCCACATACCATACTGGCTTCCTGAGAGCACTAAAACTAAAAACAAAACAACCCACAGAAAAGTGAGCTTCAGGGTTCTACTTCCCAGCTCAGCCTTATAGAGCTTTCAGGGAATTCTTGAGAAATCAGAACTCATGGTAGGCTCGACCTTTCATTCAGATCAGCTCTGGTTCCACAGCCTGTCTCTTAGTCCAATCTGCTTTTTTTTGCATTTCTCCCATTTTGTATGCAGATCTGGTTATTCCAGATTTTTTTGTTCTGTCATTTTGTTTTGTGCTATTTTTTCCTTCCCAAATGATTTATCACTAGAGATTGTATTTAAAAGGTAAGCACTGTCAAGAACTAGTTCATTATCAACCTAAGACAAGTCAGAGACTATATGAACCATCAACTCTTGACTCTGACCTGGTTGCCATAGAAACCCCTAGAAAGGAGGGCATAGCTGAGACTCAACCTTTGGAGACTTCAGAATCAAAGACAGGTTTTGGAAAATTACAGTGCAAAACTTGACTTGGGAGTTCACAATAACGGCAAATCTTCAAGAGGGGTATAATTGGAAAATTGAACACGAGTCCATCTTCTGAATCCTAGAAACCAACACTGAATTCTCTTGGTTCATAGGTTCACTTTCATTTTGATTCTAGACAATGCTTCATCAGACTAAGTGAAAAGTATTGCCTTTGACCTCTCAGAATTTGGACCTTAAAGATTATTCTTTGACCTTTCTGTGGCTCTGTGTTTTTTTTTTTAACCTAGGTGTTCATTTCAGCGATGGAGACTGAAACCCACTCACGCCTCTTCACCCTGCATTCCTTTTGACTATCTCAATGTGGTGTGGTTCTGGAAAGAAACTATAGAGACTGGGATCTCATTTCAAATACATACAACCTGTATGACCCTGAGGAAAGAACTGAATGTTTTTCTGTCTCCATTTTCTCCTATGTAAAATAAGAGAGTTGGACTTGGTGATCTCTAAGTTCCCTGATAGCTCTAAATCTGCGATTCTATTCTAAATCTAAATTATTGTGGCATTTCTGTTATGTCTGACTCTTTGTGGGGTTTTCTTGGCCATGGTACGGAAGTTGTTTGACATTTTCTTCTCCAGGTAATTTTACATGTGTCCTTCTTGACCCCATTTGAGATTTTCTTGGTAAATATACTGGAATGATTTGCCATTTCCTTCTCCAGTTCATTTTACAGATGAGCAGCCTGAGACAAAACAGGGTTAAGTGATTTGCCCAGGGTCACACAGCTAGTATTGGAGGTCACATGTGAATGTCAGTCTTCTCTCCAGGAATGGCACTCCATCCACTGTGCCACCTATTTGTAGCACTTTCTGAGGTGAAAATGTAGCACTGAAAATTTAAGAATTGGCTCTTGAGAACTGCCATGAACTTGCTCAGGATGTTCCTGCCTTCAACAAAAGACGGGGGCAAATTAGAAAGACCCTGGATATGGAATCAGAGGGATTAGGTTTGAATCTAAGATTTGTTATTAACAAGTAATGAATCATCTAGAAAGTCACAACCTCTCTGATTCTCAGTTTTCTCCACCCTAGGATAAAGGAGTTAAACTAGATCTCTAAATTCTTTTCCATACCCGTGGTCTTCCCCTCTGATTGGCTGGTTCCTTTCATGTCTTGAGCAAAGGGATTATCTTCCTTTTAGTGCATATTTGCACTCCCAAGTGCTTATCATAGTATCTGACATGTAGTAAGTGCTCAATAAATGCATACTGATCTGATTCCATGAACTGAGTGAAAATTTTAACCCTATCATTTATTGTGATCTTGGTCAGTTTATATTTAAAAATCCTGGATCTCAGGACTAGTCATGTAAAATTAAGATGGGGGTGATGTGTGAACTAAACAGCCTTTAAGGTCTCTTCTAGCTCTGAGAAAATGATTCTGTGCTTTTCCCTTGTTTCTGCCCAGAGTGTCCAACATGGCAAAGGAGGTAAATCTTCTCTAGGTCTCTTCTTTGGGTACTGATGGAGGCTATCCATTGGTTATCACTCAGTATCTCTGCTTGCCTGACCCCCCTCCTTTTCTAGTCAAACCAACCTCTAGATAATATATGCATTAAGTTTCTCGTAGTTTTATTCATGTTTTCTTATCAAGTGAACACACTTGACATACATCTCAGTTAAGTTACATGTTTTTTTTTTCATCTCACTGCACAAGCAGGCTGTCAGAAACTTTCTAATAACAAAGTATGTGGAGACTTTACTAAAAAGCTTGGGCTTTCACCTCAACTTGGCCCAACATCAAAATATTAGCACTTCTCAGGAAGCCATCAGTGATAATTATAATCCTCAACAAAATTTCACGCACAGAGCTTTTTCCTCCCTTTTGGTTTTTGAGTTAGTTAGGTGTTAGAATGAATATCTTGCCATCACTTCTAGGGGTTTCATATTCTGATCCATGGGAATTCACTTTAGATCTGTGACTGTTTGTCATGGCAGCTGCTTTCAAACTCTCTCAGAAGGGAGAATTGCTGTTGTTATCCAATGTAGTTGAACAAAAAATAGAAAAAAAGAAGAAAAATTGATAAAAATGTGGAAGCTTCCTCAGAGTAGCTTTCTCCCAAAGCAGTAGTTTTTAAATAGCTGTTAGTGCGACATACATAAAGAAGGAAACAAACCATCATTTGCTGGGTTTGAGTTATTCTGTTGGTGGAAAACACCAGAGACTAGCTGCTTTTCAAAAAGTGTGTGTGTGTGTGTGTATTGTGTGTGTGTGCATGTGCGTGTGTGTGTTCATACGCATGTTCTGGTGGGATAGGGATTATTTATTTATTCAACAGGTTTCTAGCTAGGATGTCATTTCCCTTTTTTACTTGGTAGATGAGGGTGAAAGCCTCCTAGGATGCACATCGTTCTTGGGTACAGTTCTATCACAGGTTCCACAAGGTTAGAGCATGGGTCTCCTATGGGTTTTAGCAAATAGTTATTTAAAAAAAAAATTTAAGCGAGGACTTAGTTGTTAAGATAATTTTCATAAGGGCCTGGCTCCAAATTCAAGAGGCATTAATTCTTCCAATTAGCCTAATATGTAGCAAGGCTAGCTCCTCTTAGCTGTATTTAATATTGACCAAGGACCTCCATATTCTAGTTCCAGGCTTGAATTGATTGCATGACATGGGAGACACTGGCACAGGATATGGTGCACTCACATCAAAGAAGGTGTTATACTCTGTGAGCAAAGCAGAATTAAAGTAGCTCAGAAGAAACATGAAATGTACAAATTTAGAGAATCCACCCCAAATGTTTACATGGATTGTTTATACTCAATGTGTGGTAGAGCATTCTAGGCTCTTATTGGTCTGATCAGCCAGTTGGACACACTGTAACTTGACTCTAACTTAGTGATATCATTTTGGTCCTCTTTTAGAATGAAAAACAATGATCATTTTCAAAAAAATTAAATTACATACAGACAAATACATACATACATACTATATGTACATATATCTCTTGTTTTCACATCACCTTCAATTTTGAATGTATACCTCCTCTTTCCTCTGCCCAACAAACCATCTCTTTTGGTAAAGAATTTAAAAAGGAAAAGAAATAAAATCAGCAAAACCAACCAAAAATAATTCAGTAAAATCAACCATTACATCATCTGTATCTGACATTATATGCAGCATTCCATAGCCATAAGCCTTCCTCCTCTATGCCAAGGAAAGGAAAATGTGCATTCTCTGAAATCTTTTCTGAAGCCAAGCACAGACATGCCAATTACAAAACATCCAGGTTTGTATTTCTTGTTGTACTTTCCATTTCCATTGCTAGTTATAGTAGGTTTCATTTTCCTGGTTCCACTCTGCATCAGTCCAAGTCTTCCAATGCCCCCTCAAATACTTCATTATTCATAGCTTCTTACAGTGCAATAATCCTATTGTATTCATGTACCATAATTTGCATATTCCTCAGATGATAGGAATCTACTTTATTTCTATTTCTTTGTTACTCCAGAAAGTTGGTTGGTTGATTCTCAAGCACAATAGTCCATGTAAACATTTGGGGTGGATTCTCTAAACTTGTGCATCTCACATTTCTTTTGAGATACTTAATTTCTGCCTTACTCAAAGAGCACAGTACCTTGTCTGATGTGGGCATGCCATGCTGAGTGGTCCTGTACCAGTGTCTCCCATGTCACACAATCAATTCCAAACTTCTTAAGACAGACCTTGAGAATGTCCTTGTATCACTTTTTCTGACCACCACGTGGGTGCTTGACCTATGTGAATTCTCCATAAGATAGTCTTTTTAGCAAGTGTACATTTTGCATTTGAACAACGTGGCCAGCCCATCAGAGTTGCGCTCTGTGCAATAGAGTTAGAATGCTTGGCAGTTTAGTTTGAGAAAGGACCTCAGTGTCTGGTGCCTTGTCTTACCAGGTGATCTTCAGAATCTTCATAAGAGTATTTTGAAGTCTGTATCTATAGCAGGAATATTTGTCATCAGTCAGGTCATAAAAATAATGAACTTCTGATGTGCAATTCTAGGCATCAGGTCATGTCTGGCTAAGAATATGGCAAGTGCTAATTTTTTACTGTCTATAAAGATATATTGTGCTATGTCCACTATTTCTCAATGCAGGGGCTATTTTTTGTCTTTCTTTGTATTCTTATTCCTTAAAACCTAGATAGCAGGTAGATAGCAGGTACTTAATAAATGTTTTTTTAACTTGATTTGGCTTCCATATTCTGCATTGATCTTTAAATCTGGAATCCTTAAGATACTCTTTCTGTATCTTCTGGTAGTAATGTCTTGGTTACTACTACTACTATTACTACTACTACTACTACTACTACTACTACTACTACTACTACTACTACTACTAAGTTGATTGCCACTAGAAATTACATAAAGGTAAGGATCCTGGATTTATTGGTCAAAGCAGGGGCATAACACCAGGAAATGATGAGAGAATGGAAAGCCTCATTGCTTGCTATAAAATTGAGTGCCTGTACTCAAAGGGCTTTAAAACTGTGTGTGCCCTTTGATCTAGCAATACCACTACTACATCCATATCACAAAGAGATCATAAAAATGGAAAAGGACTCACATATTCAAAAATATTTATATAAGCTCTTTTTGTGGCCAGAAAGAAATAAAAATTGATGGGATGCCCATCAATTGAGGAATGGCTAAATAAGTTGTGGTTTTTGAATGTTATGGAATACTATTCATTGTTCCATAAGTAATGATGAGCAGGTGGATTTCAGACAAAAACTGGAAGGAGTTACATGAACTGATGCTAAGTGAAATGATCAGAACCAAGAGAACATGATACATGGTAACAACAACATCGTATGATGACCAGCTTTGATATACTTAGCTCTTCTCAGCAATGCAATGATCTAAGACAATTCCAAGGGACTCATGGTGGAAAATGCTATCCACATCCAGAGAAAGAACTATGGAGTCTGAATGCAGATCAAAGTATACTATTTTTCTTTCTCATAGTTTTTCCCTTTTGTTCTGATTCTTCTTTTACAACATAACTAATGTGGAAATATGTGTAATATAATTGTAAATTTATAGCCTATATCAGATTGCAGGCTATTTTGGGGAGGAGGAAAGGGAGGGAAGGGGGAAAATTTAGAACTCAAAATCTTTTAAAAGTGAATATTGAAAACTAAAAATAAATTAAAAAATAAAAATTGAGTACTATTGCGTATCTAGCAATAGCGATTATCCTTTAAATTAGTTGATAGTAGTTGAGGGACACAGAGCCAAGATGGCAGAGTAAGACAGGCACTTGTCTGAGTTCTCCCAAATTTCCTTTCAAATAACTTTAAAATAATGACTCAAAACAAATTCTGGAGTGGTAGAACCAACAAAAGGACAAGGTAAAGCAATTTTCCAGCCTATGACAACTTGAAAGGTGTATATCTTTGAGATGAGACTGGAGCTGAGCACAGGTGCCCCAGGCAAGATAGCAGCAGGTGCACCCCAGCAAATCAGCAGTGAGGCCCTACATCCTTGTGCAGGATAGAAGTGAGGCCCCTAATCTCACAAGAGATCAGTGAGGCCTCATACCGCAACTCAGGCTTGAATCAGGTTCTACTCCAGCAAGCACTGGGGGCAACTGAATCAGCAGCAGTACCTTCTTGAGTTTTCAGCCCACAGATAGTAAAGACAGAGGAAGATTGATTCAAATCTTACAATATGTTATTTACAAGAAACATATTTGAACCAGGGAAACACACAACAGAGTAAACGTAAGGGTCTGTTCTGCTCTGGCTGAAAAAAAAAAAGTGGTGTTGCCAGTCATGATCCCAGACAAAGCAAAGCAAAGTAGATCCCATTTAAAAAGAAGAGGAAGGAAACTACATCTTGCTAAAAGATTGGCAATGGAGCCAATCCATTTGGATTGGCCAATGAAGTAATATGAATAGTAAATGGATATGTATCAAATGGTATAGCATCCAAAATTTTAAAGAAGTTAAATTAATTACAGGATGAAATAGACAGTAAAACAATACTATTAGAGGATCTCAACTTTCCACTTTCAGAACTAGATAACTCTAACCTGAAAATAAACAAAAAGTTAAGGAGGGGAATAGGACTTTAGAAAAGTCAGACATGATAGACTTCTGGAGAGAATCTGAACATGCCTTTTTCTCAGCAGTATATGGCATCTACATTACAATTGACCATATACGAGGGCATAAAAATCTTACGATTAAATGTAGAAAACCAGAAATATCAAATGCATCATTTTCAGATCATAATGCAATAAAATTTATATTCAGTAAAGTGCTATGGAAGTATAGATTAAAAATTAATTGAAAACTAAATAATTAAATCCTAAAGAATGAGTAGGTCAGAGAACAAATCACAGAAACGACCAATAATTTTATTAAAGAGAATGACAACAATGAGATAACAAACTGAAATTTATGTGATGTAGCCAAAACAATACTCAAGGGAAAATTTGTGTCTCTAAATGCTTATGTCAATAAAATAGAGAAAGAATACATCAATGAATTGGGTATACAAGTAAAAAAAAAAATAGAAAAAAAACTAATTAAAAATCTCTAATCACCAGATTGGAAATCCTAAAAACCAAAAAAGAGATTAATAAAATTGAAACCAAGAAATTCATTGAACCAATAAATAAACTAGGAGCTGGTTTTATAGAAATAAATACCACAATAAAATAGATACACTATTGGTTAATTTGATGGGAAAAAAGAAGGAAGAAAACCAAATTACCAGCATAAAAAAATGAAAAGGATAAATTTACCACCAATGAAGAAGAAATTTAATCAATTCTTAGTAGCAATTTTGCCCAATTATATGTCAATATATCTGACACTCTAAGTGAAATGGATATTTGCAAAAATATAAATTGATCACAATAGCAAAAGAAATAGAATATTAAATAACTCCATCATAGAAAAAGAAATTGAACAAACCATTAATGAGAAATCCCTAAGAAAATAATACCCAGGGTCAGGTGGATTCACAAGTAAATTCTACCAAACATTTAAGGAACAATCAATTCCAATAGCATATAAACTATTTAGATAAATTGTTGAAGGAGACCCACCAAATGCCTTTATACAACACAAATATGGTGCTGATACCTAAACCAATAAGAGCAGAAAGAGAGAAGGAAAAACATAGACCAATTTCCCTAATGAATATTGATGCAAAAATTTTAAATAAAATACGAACAGGAAGATTATAGCAAAATGCCACAAATAGAAAAATTGGAACTGTAATGCATTGCTGGTAGAATTGTGACCTGAACCAACCATTCTGGAGATCAATTTGGAACCATGCCCAAAGGGCCATAAAACTGTGCATATCTTTTGACCAGGTTTATATTCTAAAGAGATTTAAAAAAAAAAAAAACAGGCAAAAGTCCTATTTGTACAAAAATATTTATAGAAGATCTTTTTGTGGTAGCAATGAATTGGAAATTGAAGGGAAGTCCATCAACTGGGGAATGACCAAACAAGTTGTGCTATGTGATTGTGAAGAAATGCTGTTGTGCTATAAGAAATGACAATTAGGATGCTTTCAGAAACAAACAAACCAGGAAAGACCTATATGAACTGATGCAAAGTGAAGTCAGCAGAACCAGGAGAACGCTGTACACAGTAACAATAATACTGTACTATTATCACCTGTGAATGACCTATTCTCAGCAATACAACGATATAAGATAATCTCAAAGGACTCATGATGTAAAATGCTGTCCATCTCCAGAAAAAGAACTAATGGAGTCTGAATGCAGATTGAAGCATACTGTTTTTCACTTCCACTTTTTTTGGTCTGTTTCACAACATAACTAATATGAAAATATGTTTTACATGATTACACCTCCCATGGATGACCCATGTCAGTTTACTTGCTGTCTCATGGAGGGGAAAAATAAAACAAATGTTAAAAGTCAATAAACAAGCATTTACTAGCCTTCTACTATGTACTAGGCACTTTATTAGACTTGAAAGATTCAAAGACAAAAGGAAATGAACTGAGCTTTGCAGTCTGTGAAAGACTTTAAAAATGAATAACTACTCAAAGGACAATACCATTGATAGAAGGAGGTAAATCGCCAAGAAAGTTGGGAATCAGTTTGTAATATGCTGTCTTAGGGGTATTGACTGGACACCTTATTGGACACGTCCTTTAAGTAGTCGGAGTCATAATTTCCCTCCTAAACCCAACCCCTAAATCACAGAATCTCAGAATTGAATGAGACTCTGGAGGTCATGTGGAACAACCCTTCCTTGAAGCAGGAGTCTCCTATAAAACATCCAAGATGAATGAAAATCCAGCCACCACTTAAAGACCTCTAATATCATGAAGCTCACTAAGTCAACCTGGGAACAAATCTACATGTTGAGAAGTTTTTTCATCCTGAGTCCAAATCTGCCTTTCTACAGATTTCATATTTTTGATCCACCTTGGTCTAAGTCTTCCACTCAGGGGCTGAAAAAAAGAAGCCTAATCCTTATTCCATGAGGAAATCTTCTAATTATTTAAAGATAGCTACTTTAGAAGAGTAGAAATATCACTATATTGGGAGTCAGATCATCAGAGTTCAAATCCTAACTTTTTAATCAATTGTCTACAAGACCCTGGGCCAGTCATTTCACCTGTATTTCCTCACCTCCCTCACTTAAATTCAACTCATTTGCATGTGATCATGTCACCCTCTCCCACCCCTTCCATATCATGGTCCTCTTCAAGAACAAACAGCAAAAACAGCATGCTAGGGTTAGATTAGAAGATCTCTAATGTCTTGCCCTCTCTAAGTGGAGTATTCTGTTACTCTTAGTCCTGCTAAGTCTTGTTTTTTCTCTCAGGCTCCTTTCATCAACCTTTCTTCCTCTAACACTGTGTTCACATCCTGCCTTATCATAGTTACCTATCCCAGGACAGGCACCAGCTTGTAAATTTCCCTCCAAAATCATGTTCTCCAAACATGAAGCAGAGTGCCTTTGTGAAATGAGCTCTGAGTTTGAAATCAGAGGCTCTGAGTTCTAATCCCACCCTCTGTTATGGATTCTCAGGCAAGCTATTTCTTCTTCTGTAGGTTTCAGTTTCCTGAATAAGGGGGTGAAGCAGAAGAGACTAAATGACTCCCAGTCTAGGGTAGTTTGGCTGAAAATCGTATAAAGGGGAACAGGAAAATTAGCTGTTAGAAAGATAAGCTGGGGGGGGGGGGTGTTCAGAAAGACAGGCATTATAATACACTGCAAGATCCCTTTCAAATCTAAATCTATGAGCTCATATTGAATGGAATGAAGTTAGTGAAGATGTCTCAGTGCTTAATAAAAGGCTTTTAGTAGATGGTTAGGCCTAAGTTTCAGTTTCCCAGAAATCATATGCCACATCAACATAGCACAACTCCCCTTGGGTTGCCATCACAACCCCCCCTTGCCTCCTTGGGTTAACACAACCCCCTTGGGTTGTCATAACACAACCCCTCCTTGCCCCCTTGGGTTGCCATATCAGCATAACACAGCCCCTTCTTGAGTTACCACATCAACATCCACATCAACATAATGCCTATTGGTTATTCACAGGGTAGACTGTCGTATTTAGATTGTTAACCTGCCTCCCAGCTAATGGGAGTAAAAGCCAGCAGTGAGGGTGGGATCTGCGTTAGGGCTATATAATCTCTATTTTTGTCTTCTGTTATTGCCTCACTTTTCTGACTACCTGTCAGAGCAGAGATGCCCTTTCTCGCGAGATCATAATAAAATCTTGTTGCTTTGCTTCTACCTTGAGAAGTCTCTGATTTTTGTTTGAGTCTCTGGTCTCAGACCCATACAATATGTTATGAGAAGGGCAGAGTACAACTAGACTATTACCACTCACCTACATACTTGTCAATATCCCTGAAGCTTGTATTAGTTCTTTTTTTAAAAAATTATTATTTATTTTTAACAGTCTTTAAAATTTTTTTTGAGCTCCAAATTCCCTCCTTCTCTCCTGTCCTTCCTTCACCTATAGAGAAGAAAGCAATATGATATAAATTATATATGTGAAATGATGCAAAACATATTTTCATATGGCATGTTCTTACATTACTTCATTTGGCTACCTCTTCTCACTGTAGATTCAGATAAATGCCCATTATCCCAGGTGCCATTTCATGTAATGGTAACTCCCTTTATCATAGTCCTTACAGGGTATTCATGAAGCCTGCATATTTGGGGGAAGTTTTCTGCCAATCTCTAGGAGATGTGTTAGCTTTCTCCAGCTCTCTCTCACCAGTACTTCCTATGTATTTGCCAAAGAAGAGGTACTCTTGGGCTGGGGGATTGTAGAAGATGCCGCCTCTGTGTTTTCTGTCTTTTATCAATAGTATTAAGATGTACTGTTTGCAATGAATTATCCACTGACCTAACTCCAAGCAAAGCTATCAGAATCAGTTTTCCAGATAAAGTCACAGTGAAGTCGAATCCATTTATCAGTGCCAGGCACACAGCCGAGCTTAGCACTGAGGCCATTTTTCAAGTCTTCTTTCAGTACTCAACAAGGGGGAGATACAAGTGAATTACAACCCATTTACACCAATAGTTTAAAATAATTACCAACCACTTATTGTTTGAAAATACAATAACACAATTCCTGCCTCCTGGTTTCCTGAAAACTTTATAACAAAATAGCACCCAATTTGTTTATCTAATGCAGAGTGCTGAAAATTAGCCTGACAAGGCCAAAATGATTTATTGTTCTCAAATTATGCGAAAGGCTCAGGATAGATCATGCCTCATTATATGCAATCAAATCCATTACAATTTAGTTGAATGAGAGTCGATAGGGAAGAGTCAGAAGACCTCTTTGATTGCAACCCACAGAGTGGATATAGCTTACCCCACAGATCCTACAGCCTTGGGACTGGAGGAATACAAAGGTTGGCGGGAGGAAAAAGTTGGATCCATTCCCTCCTTCTTGAAGCTGGCTATTTCAAAAGTACAGGATTGCCCATATCACTTCCACCATTAGGATGCTCCTGAGTCTCTCTATTGCTTTGAGGATCACAAGTAAGCTTCTCTGTTTGTGTTTAAAGCAATAGTCTTTCTCAACTGTTTTTCTTCCTATTATTATCCTGCACTCCCCTTTGAACATACTACATTCTGGCCAAATTGGTCTATTTGCTATTCCCTTGTATAAATGGCTCTATCCCCTGCCTGCCTGTTCATTTGCACAGACTGTGCTGGGGACTTTAAAAGCATCACCTGTTCACCTTGCCTCTAGGGAGGGTTCCACCTGAAGCTTTTTGTCCTCTTTTTCCTTTTCCTCTTTTTCTCCTCTTCCTTCCTCATCATCCTGCTTCCCACCCTCTTCATTACTGACTTTATAAATATCATCTTATTTTAGTCTCAAAACAGCCCTGCTTTCATTTTACAGATGAGGAAACTGAGGCAAACAGTTAAGTGACTTGCTCAGTCACCCAGCTAGTGAATGTCTGAGGATGGATCTGAACAGGAAGCTCTGAACCTTGCATTCCATCCATTGTGCCACACTTTATTTGCAAATTACTATTATACAATCATGGCAGCTAGGTGATACAGTGGTTAGAATGCCAAGAAAACCTCAGAAGGGGCCATGAAGGGTGAGACTGAAATGACTGAACAACATTATATGACTCCGTAAGGGCAGGGCTTGTTTCATTCTTTGGAAAGGCTGGCTCATGACTGAATGAATGATTGGTTGATTGTAGATTTCTCTCTCATTAGAATGTAAATTCCTTGAGAGCAGAAACTGTTTCCTTTTTGTCACTGTAAAACCCAGAGCCAAATCCTAGTGCCTAGAGGAGAGTAGACACTTCATAAATGCTTAATGATTGATTGGTTAATATAGCATGTGCTCCGTGGCAACTATCCTAAGCCCCTACTCTCACTAATGAGTCACATTTCCAGAGCATGACAACTACTTCTCCCCTTAGGATCTAGGGAGCATTCTAGAAGATTTAGGATGTTGTTTGTTTAATACTATATAGATTAATTATGAGGCCCCATGACTATGGTTAGAATTTAACATATAATTTAGTTAGTCAGACAATTACTTTTTGGTAAGGAGTATTTACTAAATAATACAGTAAGAACTATTGGTATAAAACATTCTTCCAAAAATCTGTGACACTTTCCCATGAGTACATACTGAGTCCAAGTGGACTCAAGGTCAGAGGACATATGTGGCAAAGAGGTATCTCATAGCCTTAGAAGTCCTAAGTCACATGGGGGCCATTTTTCAAGTGTTCTTTTAGCATTGGACAAGGGAAAGATACAAGAGTTGGAAGTAACATGTTTTCTTCTAGGTTATCTTTAGATCTTTGACCCAGTAGCCAGCCAATCTTTAGCTTCTGAAGCAGATATAGCTGTCTGTTTTTGTAGGAATAGAACTAGGATGCTAATGGGAAAATGGGAAATCCAAAATTTTCTAAACTTCAGAAGTTCATGAGGTTGTCCTTCAAGGAAGTAGTGAGGAAGACCAAAACTGAGGCTGACTCAAGTCTCTACTCCTCCATAACAATGGATTCTTTTTCAATGATTTAGTTGGACTATGATCTTCTCTTATTGACTAAGCCCTTGAACCTTTCTGAATGGGTCATCTATCTTTTTAGAAGATTCACAGGACATGGTCAAGTCTTTATGCCAATTCAGACAGACTTCTTGTCCAAGGGAATCTCTAGGTTTTGTTCCTATCTAATGAACAAGTGAGAACTGTAAGTGTATAGCAGATGCTAACTAAATGTTTATTTACTGATCCACACCGAAGCAAGTGGATTTAAGAGTTATTTTGACCAAAATCAAGTTGTCATCTGTTGGTCTACTTTCTGGTAATGAGTCTTTCCACATGGGGAACTAGTCTACAGATAAGAGTTAATCAACATATATTTGTTAATTAAGTTTTGGGAATACAAAGACAAAAAACGAAAGTGCAACTATTAAGAGACTACCATTCTATTGGGGGAGAACTTATATTAGACTTGTGTACAATGGCTTTTTCAGCTACCTTCATGGCCACTGGCACAAGTTGTTCTCATCCACACATTCCATCTGGAGAAAGTCTTCCCATGCTTGGGTTAAACATCCCCTCACTCCCAGTCTTTATCAGACTTCCAAAAAAGTCCATGGCACAAAGTAATTAAGAATTCCTGAGCCAGAGAGTTCCAGAGGAGGACAACCAAGATGGTGGAAAACTTTTGGCCCAGGCCATCTGAGGACTATTTGGAGGAACTAGGAAAGCATGGCTGGAAAACAGGAGATAGTGTGGACATTTTAGAGGCTGTCCAGTGACAGTGAGATCAGACATATTCTATCTGACTTCAGTAGACAAACTAGGGGGTAATGGATTGAAGTAACAGGCAAATTCAGGCTGAGTAGTAGAAACTCAACAATCTGAGCCTTTCAGAAGTAGAATGGTTGACCTTGGGTGATAGGCAGTATTTGCAGAGAAAAAAACCTCCTCATTGGAGGTGTTCAATCAAAAGTTGGATGACTATTTGATGGGTATAAGATAAAAGGGATAATTTTTCAGAAATCATTTGGACTCATTGTCAACTGATGTTCTGATTCTGAAACTGTATGATTAATCAACTCAAGAGTTTCTAAAATTGCCCCCTATGACTCAACAACCCAGTCTGATACAAGACAACTTTTCTTTGTCTTCGTAGACACTGACTCTGTGTCCTTTTCAAGATAAATTCCCTGACAAGACTCTGCCATAGTGATTAGCTTCTGGTGACCCCCACAGCTCACTGTTTGAGACGGGATATTGAGAGAATAGACTTTGTTGATTGTTAGCCAATCATCAGTTGGGCCAAATAGTGACCCCTCTGTACAGATGAAGGGTAACCTATCTCAGAGCTCTTGAAATCCGCACTGCTGCTGGGTGGTTACCAAAAAAACCAAGAATATATTTTAAAAGAAGAAATTTCTAAAGTGAGGGCATCCTTTAGAAATGAGGAGAAAAGCTTATTTGAAAGGGGTGTTGGGGTCACAGACCTAGGCCCCAAATCAAAGGGATGTTAACACTGAAGAGCTCACTGACCAGGTTATCTCTCTGAGAAGCATCATCGAATGAATGAATTATAGAGTTGGAAGTGGCCTTTCCCTCTGAGATTACCTTCTGTCTACTCTGTAAGAATCTTCCAGGTGCCCAGTTATTTTCATGTTTGCCTACTCCATTAGAATATAAGCTTCTTGAGGGAAGAGACTATGTTTATGCCTTTCTTTTTTCCTCAGGGCTTAGTATAGTTAGTGAGGGTTTAACAAAGTCTGGTGAACTGAAGGACTTCCTAACAAGGAAAGAGCTATCTTACCCAATCTATACTGTCTCCAGAATAGAGTACAATGAAGTGTCAAGAGTATTGGAATTAAAATCGGGGAACCTGGGTTCAAATCCAAGTCCTATCCCTAGTAGGACCTTAGGCAAGTCACCTCCCCTACCTCAGCTTCCATTTCCTCATATATAAAATGAGGGGAATTGACTAAACCCTATGATGATGATGATCCTTAATACAAAAGACTCAACAAGCAGATCCTGGAACCTTTGCTCTAATATTTGCAACAAACTTCAGTTCACTAACTCTGAAGGAAGCCCATTACACTTTTGATCACCCTAATGGTTAGGGAAGCTTTTCCTTCCATTGAGCTCATTAGAATTTCTACCCATTGTCCTTACCTAATTTCACCTGATGGAGAGAATGAGAACAAGGTGAATCCTTCCTCCAAATGACAACTTTTCAAATACTTGAAGATGACCATTCTAATCCCTCCTATGTCTTCCATTTTTCAGTCAAAACACTCCCAGGTTTTTCCATTCATCCTCATAGACTCATAGATTCAAGGACATTTACTCTTTTTGTCCTTCAGTTCAATTCAATAAACATGCGTTAAGCTCCTACTCTGTGCCAGATACTGTACTTAGTGCTTAGGATACAAAAAGAGGCAAAAGACTGTCCCTGACCTCAAGAAGCTTAGAGTCTAATGGGGGGGACAAAATGCAAACAAATATGTACAAAGCAAGCTATACAAAAGATAAATAACTAACTGAGGGATGGCGCTAGAATTAAGAGGGCTTAAGGAAGCCTTCTTATAGAAGGTGGAATTATAGTTGATACTCAAAGAAGCCTGAAAGTTCAGTGATCTGAGTGAAGGAGGAGGAGCATTTCAGGCATGGGAGATTTTGTTATGGTTGTTAAGTTGTTTTTCAGTTGGGTCTGATTCTCTGTGATCCCATTTGGGATTTTCTTGGCAAAGATACTGGAGTGGTTTTTCATTTTCTTCTCCAGCTCATTTTACAGATGAGGAAACTGAGGCAAATGGGGTGAAGTGATTTGCTCAGGGTCACCCAGCAAGTAAGTGTCTGAGGCTAGATTTGAACTCATGAAGATGAATCTTTCTGGTTCCAAGCCCACTGCTCTATCCACTGTGATACCTAGCTTGACATGGGAGATAACCAAAGAAAATGTCCAGAAGAGAGATGGAGTGTCTTGTTTATAGAACAGGTAAGAGGCCAGTGTCACTGGATAGAAGAGTATGTGATAGGGTGTAAGGTGTTAGAAGTTTGGAAGGTAGGAGGGGGCTAAATTATGGGAGGGATTTGAATATCAAATGGAACATTTTGATTTTATACTGGAGACAATGCGGAGTGACACTGGTAGAACTGTTCTTTAAGAAAATCACTTTGGTTGCTTAATAGAGGATGAATTGGTGGGGCAGACAGATCCACCAGTAGCTATTGCAATAGTCCATGTATGAGGCGATGAGGGTCTGCATTAGAGATGTGGCAGTGTCAGAGGAGGGGGGGAGGTGTATTTGAGAGATGCTACAGAGGTGAAAATGAGAGGTCTTGGTAACCCATTGGATATGGGAGTAGGGTGTGGAGTGAGAGATAGTGAAGAATGAAAGATGAATCCTAGCTTGTGAGCCAGAGGGATTGAGAGGATGCTGTTACCCCCTACAGTATTAGGAACTCTTGAGTTTATCAATGTTCTTCCTAAGATGAGTCTAGAAGTGAACGCTATATACCAGACATGTATATTGTCTAGACTAGACCAGGAACATCACTGCACTTCTCCTAGAAACTGACTTTCTTGATGAATCCTAAGATTACATTAGCTTCCTTACCTAACATATTGAACTTCAGTCCCTTAAAACTCATTTTTTCCTCCCAAATACCTTTCTGAATAACCTTGCTTTCTCAATATTATGCTTATGAAATTAATTTTTTAACCCAAGAGTAAGATTTCACAATAATCCCTATTAATTTTCACCCTTTAGATTTAGCCCAATGTCCTAGTCTATCAGGCTATTTTGAGATGCCAAAATATCATTGCATTCACTGTTATTCCTAGCTTTGTATCGTTTGCAAATCTAATAAAGGTATCTTATATTCTATAATATAAATCTTTGCTAAAAATCATAAGCAATACAAAGTCAAGATGTGCTTCCTCATAGCACCTTACCTCTAAGGAAAAAAACAGGATAGAAAGAAATTCTCAGGAATGCCTACTTCCTTCACTCACTTCCTGTCATCCCATTGGCTCTATGAAGTCAATATCCAGAATGCCAGCTGATGCCATAGGCAACCATTAGGATTTATTGACACTGTACTTGAAGAATGTTTGTTGAATTACTTTCAATTGGACTGTAGGAGTTACTGTTGTCTGCAGAATAAGGCACTCTCTCCCACTTTGGATGATTCATCTTGTGGGCTTTGAATCTAGGAGGGGCTGGGAGAAGAGTACTTTCTAAGAGGATTAACTCTTCAAAGAAATTTACCACATATGCCTCTTGCAGCAGAGTGATCTGAATTGTCCAGCAGACTAAAAGGAACACGTAGCCACTGGCTTGGAGGCACAGAATAATTGCCCAGGCAGCAAAAACCAATGCAATTCTTAATACTCCTTAACCTAACAACAGGACTTGTCCGTATTCTTTACTTAATCTCTTTCTTTTCCAGGCCATCCTTCCCCTGACTGTCAAATTGATATTTTTTTTAAAGCATGGTCCAACATTGGCTCAAGAAGCATCAAGGACTCCCTATTGCCTCTGGGATAAAATGTAAAATTGTGGATTCATTGTTTTAAAGTCTTTCACTGATGTGGCTCCAACCTATCTTTCCTGATTGATTTCCCATGATTCCCTTTCCAATGCTCTGTATTCCAGTTGTCTCCCTCTAGTTTTCCATATAATGTTACTAAAAGTCCTGCCTCCATACCTTTGTAACACTATTCTCCCAAGCCTAGATCTTGCCCCTTTTCCTCTGAGTATGGGGATCCTGAGCTCCATTCAAGGGTATACTCAAGTGCTACCTTCTACAAAAGACCCTTGCTATTGGTGGTGCCCATCCCAAATTCCCAATGAATTCATTTGTATTTCTTTTGTAAATATTTACTTATCTGGCTTTAAGTTATCTTTCATAAAATGTAAGTTTCTTGAGGGCAAGGAGGAGTTGTCTTTCTATGTTTTCCCACCATCTAGAACATAAAGATTTAGGAGGAAGATTTTGACCTATCATTTTGTTAGTATAGGAAATCAAGTGAAGAAACTTCTTATCATTGCAAGCCAATATATTCTCAGAAACTTCTAGTCTAAGACAGTTGCCTAGGACAAAGTTTAAGTGATTTGTCATGATAACAGAACCAGGTTCTTAAATGCAGATCTTCTTCATTTAAAGACTGACTTTTCTAATCATTGAACCATGCTGGTCTCCCATAATGGGTGCAAAATCAATACCTGTTGAAGTAGCTTTCTACATGAGAAGTCGGTATTATCACAAAAGTCATTAAAATGCAATTTTAATTGTGAGGAAAGGAGGGAGGCTTGTACTCTTTCAGGTTTATGACTGACCTTTAAACACTAGGATTTTAGGCAGCATTGGAGAATAGCCAGAGGACTAAGATGGTAAGGGACCTCAACTTCATGTCACATAAGGATCAGCTAAAGGAAAAAGAAAATTGGGAGACAGCCATGGTCAATTACATGAAGGCCTGTCAAGTGGAAGAGGATTAGATTTGCTCCAAGCAGGTGGAACTACTCCTAATATTAAAGTACAAACCCAGCTATCTATTAGTGGTGGTTATGGTAGTAACAACAAAATCATAATTGGCATATACATGGCACTTTGAGGTTTGAAATTCACTTTATACATTATTTCTTTGAGTCTTCACAATGAATCTGTGAGGCCAGTGGTATTATTATATCCATTTTACAGATGAGAACAATGAGGCTGAGAACAGGTAAGTGACTCATCCAGGGTTACACAGCTATAAGTGTTTGAGGAAGGATTTGAACCCAAATCTTTATGATTCCAAGTCTAATACTCTATCCATTACTCTGATTCTTAGAAGCTGCAGCAAGGCAGATTGTGAGCTTTGTTACAGGAAACCAATTCCCTGAAAATAAGAGCTATCCCCAAGTAGAATGGGCTCACAGGATAGGTTGGGTTCTCCCCATTTGGAGCTTTTCTAGCTGAGGCAGGACCACTTATCTGAGATGATGCTGATGAGATTCCACTTCAGGTGCGAGTTAGACTTGTGTGATTCTGTGACCATCTTGAACTGTGTCAATGAGAATTGTTTTGAAATAGGACATAGCTTTCAACCTTCTCCCATGAAGTTGGCAGGATATAGCCAGAAACATAAAAGTGCACAATCTCAAAGCATACTGCTGTCTTGGATTTCTCTGATTTGTTGGTTTTATCATTTGTAGTGTGAACCAAGAATATATTCTGGATAGAAAGGCACACACTCAATCAGAGCTAATCCTTGAAAGGCAATCCACCCAACCATACTTCAGTCAACTCCCAAAGGGATCTTTGCCTTTGCAGTCCATGGGTAAATATTGGCTTTCCTTCTCAGTACATTGCTTATGCTTCTGTCCAGTGGCTTGTCTCTCCCATAGCTTAGAAACTGGTAATAGCAGAGGCGTTTAATGGTGATCCTATTTTTCAAGCTGCCCAGCAGATGACATGACTTCATAAAAGACAGAATAGAGATAATTTCTGTCATCAGGTAATTTCATTGTATTTGAAGTTAAGTATGTTAATGTAGCTTGAATTAATTTTCATGGTGTTAGAGTGCAGTCTAGGCCAATAAAAGTGACACATTGACTTTTTCCAGGGAATGATGTTCAGCTGATGAAGAATGCAACACAAATGGAAATTAGCCTCAAGACAATGTTAATTACACTTTCTCCATTAGGAGAAGGATAATCGAATCACTCATTTTGGCAGCAAAGAAAACCCTGCTGGCTTCATAAAGGGGAACTATAGTATTTAATGTTCTAATTGAAAATGAACAGTGCAACAACATACAAAAGGAAAAAAACAACCAAAAATGCCTTGAGAGATAGACAAACATGGAGAGATGGGAGAGAGGGTCATCTTGTTGAGGTCCTTAAATATGGTCATTCTTCTAAGTTGTAAAGGGATAGTGTGAAGAGGAGATTAGGAAGCAGGCAGGAGGCCACCACAAAGCAGTATTCCATTTGAATCCAACTTGGAGCAGTTTCTGTGACACACGCATTTGCCCCGAGAGAACACAAAGCTGGCTTATTGTTGCAGGCGCCGTTTAAACAGATATCATTACTAACAGAGTGGGGATTAAATAGCAACAATGCAGGATTTGTTTTTCTAAAATAAATCAAAAGGAAGAATTATTCCTCAAATATCTTATCAGATCAAAAGCATACATACATGAAGGTGAATGTGGATATATATATGCGCCTATATATATATATTCTATACATATTCTATATATCCTATAGGTACACATACGCATACATATGTGTACATGTATATAATAGACCCACAAAGCTAAAATTATATGTATTATGTGTATATGTGTATTACATGTATATATATTATATGTATATATGCACAAACACATATATACACACAAACATATTATGTATATATACATATACATGTATATACACACACACACACGCATACACACACTCATACATCTATCTCTATCTGACTTCTAAGAATGAAAGAGCAGTAGCCCTTGTAGACAAAACTGACATGTAAGAATTCCATGAGATTTGATTCCTGGATGATGGTTTCAGGGGGCAAGCTAAAAGCTGGACCAATAGTCTGGAGTTGGGGGATGAGGAGGTGGGGCTTCTATTCCTGAGGCTCTTGGGCTCAGGGTTCTGGGCCATTCATTAAGGTCTGAGGGGAGAGGTAGGCAAGGTGGTAGCATTGATTTACCTCACTTGGCACATGCTGCCTGAAGTCTTCCTTCAGGGTGTCTTGCAATTTTAGCCAGGGTGGTTTTCCTGTTCAGTGGGTGGAAGCTGGTTGGCTGCCCATTCTGTTTCTGTTAGGAAATTTTTACTTACATGAAGTCTAAATTAGCATCACTTCAACTTTTTCTCATTGTTCTTTTTTCTACTTCCTGGGACAAGGAGAAAATAATGTAATTTCTTCACCATGTGACAGTCCTTCAAATACTATCATGTCTTTTCTAAGTCTTGACTTCTCAGAGGTAACCACTCCTAGTTATTTCTATGGGACTTGCTATGAAAGAGAAAAAGTGACAAAGGCAACATATACAAACCTGGGAAATGGGGTGAATGGTTTACTTAGACTGAAATGGTGGTTAGAAGGAGGATGGAACAAGTCAGTGAATCCACCAAAGGACATTTATTAAGCATTAACAATGTGCCAGTGGCTGGGCTAAGCACAAGGGATATGAACAGAAGGAGAAAGAAAGAAATATCTGCTCATCAAGAACTGACATTCTACGGGGGGGAACTCAACACAAAAAAGGGGAGCTGAAGACCTAGGGAATGGCAAAGACAGTTAAGTCAAAAGAGTGAAAAGCAGAACCTGGAGAGGAAAGAAGGATGATTCTCCCCAGCCTTCCCCAAATGGAGCTTTCAGGAGGAATCTGGGAGAAGGGAATATAGGGGTGGAGGGATGATCCAAGATGGGGAAGCCATGGGAGTTGAGGGAACTTTCAGGATGAGAAAGTAATTGAAGATGGTTCCAAAGTATGCAGATTCCTAGGCAGAACGGGAAAAGGTAGGGTCCCCCCCACCACCACCACCAGAATTCCCTGATGTGCAGCTTCAGACTGCCCAGCGTGCTGCTAACCATGACCTTGAAGAGAGTTGGAGAGCTCACAGCAAGAAAGAAGGGGCTACAATGAGACAAATGCATGGAAATATGGGGCTGAAGCTTTCAAGGAATCTCATGAAGATGAGGTTTGGGAATCATTTGTGTAGAGCTGTTTATTAGCTTTCACTGTGGGACTGAATGAGATGAAGGAAGAAAATGTAAGGAATGAAAATGCCTTTGAGTAAGTGCTCTCTCCCTTGTGACATTTGTTTGTAGATAGTCTGTATATATTGCATCTCCCGATAGAATGTTAAGTCCCTTGGGAGCAGGAATTATTTCACTTTTGCCCTTGGATCCCCAGTACTTGACATAGAGGATGGGACTATGATTTTATAAAGAGGAAACTCCTCCTACCAAAAATAGATCCACACCTCTACAACTCACAACAGGATTGCCTGAGGCACAGAGAGCTTGTTTAAGCAACTGGCCCAGGGTCACACAGGCAGCACGTGGCAGAAATAGAATGTAAATCTAGGTCCTTCTGAATCCAAAGCAGGCTCACTGTATACTTCGCTATGCTACCTTTGATGTATAGTAGGTACCTAATAAATGTTTGTTGAGCTGAACTGAAGGGAAGAAGGTAATTTTTTTCTAAACTGTCAGAGGTTGAGGATCATTTTATGCACATTCCCCATTGGACTGTGAGTTCCTTGTGCACAGGGAATGTCTTTACTTTAGTAGTGCTTACTATATGTTTATGGACTTGAAGGGCTTCTTGACCACCTTCAGATAGCTAGCAGGTCACTTGCTCCTTCATAGTAGAGTTGTATTATCAGCAGCATACAATGCTGTATTTGTTCTCTTTGCCCAGCATGGCTTGTGCAATAGAGATATAAGCCCTCAGTGAACAGACATAACTTTTTCTCCGACCTATCTCACAGGGCCACTGGGAGGGGAATACTTAATAAACCATAAAGTTTTATACAAACATGAGCTGCTGTTATTACCAGAGTCCTAGCATTTTCATTTAGAGCTGAAAAGGAACTACTTACAGAAATGTAGGACTTGTTTTTGTTTAGTCAGTCAGTTGTATCTGACTCTGTGACCCTGTGGACCATACCACACCAATATGGTCCATGGGGTTTTCCTGGCAAAGATGGTGCAGTGGTTTGTCATGTCTTTCCATTTCATTTTCCAGTGGATTAAGGCAACTAGAAATTAAATGAGTTGCCCAGGGTCTCTGAGGTACTAAATGTCTGAGGACAGATTTGAACCTAGCTATCCCTGACTCCAGGTCCAAGGCTCTATCCATTGCACCATCTAGCTGCCTGTACCACAACTCATAAGACTATATCATAGATTTAGACCCAGAAGGTCCATCTCTTTCCATTTTGTAGATGAGGAATTTGAGGCACAGAGAGGTTAAGAAGTTTTCCCAAGGTCAGATAGTGAGTAGCCATGTGAGGCAGGGTTTGCCTAGGTCCAGTGTCAGCATGTCATGCTGCTTAGATGACGATATGCTAATGTAAATTTGAACTTGTTTCAGGGTCCAATCCAAAAAGTGGTCCAATAAGGATTTATTAAGGGCTTACTGTATCCAAGGCACTGTGCCAGGTACTGGGGATTCAGGAACAAAATGGGGAAAGAATTCTTATTCAAAATAATACATTCTATTGGAGAGATGCAAGATAAATATAGTTAAAATATGCATGAAATTTTGAGGAGGAAGGATAGAGCCCTGATAACTAAAGCAATTGGGTAAAGCTTCTGGTAAGAGGAGGGACTTGTATTGAACCCTGAAGGAATCTAAGGAGTTTAAGATGTGGTAATAAATTAGTCCATTCCAGGCCTAGAGAATAGCCTGTGCAAAGGCCTGGAGATAAGAGATGGAGTGTTGAGTTAGAGGAACAGTAAGCCAGCTTTGTTGGAGTGCATGGAACAAACAATACACCTAGAAAGGTAGACTGAAGTCAAACTGTGAAGGGCTTTAAACACCCTTTAAAAGAAGAAGAGCTTTCATTTTATTTTGTAGGCAGTAGGAACCATTGAAGGTTCTCAAGCAGGGAAGTTCCATGGTCAGATTTGTGCTTTATTTTGGTAGTTCTGTGGGAATGAGTTGGAGAAGGGAAGTTGGTAGTTCAATTGGGAGCCTGTTGTGATCATCCAAGTGATTTGCTAATTAGTTGTGTCAGTTGAGTCCAACTCTTCATGACCTCATTGATCATACTATAGTTGGGGTTTTCTTAGTAAAGATACTGGAATGGTCTGCCATTTCCTTCTCCAGTGGATTAAAGAAAACAGAAATTAGGTGACTTGCCCAGAGTCACACAGCTAGTAGAGCTCGTAGAGCACACACAGTGCTCTATCTCCTGAGCCATCCATCCAAGGATAAACTGTTCCAAAACTGTGAATGGAAATAAACAGCTATATTTGAGAGATGTTGTGGAGGTAGAAACAAGACTTAGTAAATGATTGAATAAGACTGGGGAAGGATTAGTGAGAAGGTGGAATAAAAGACAACTCTGAGAATGTGAATATGGAAGACTAGATGAAGGATAATGTCTTTAGCAGAAATAGAGAAGTGGGTTTTTCAGAGCAGGCTAGATGAGTTCTCTTTTGTACATGAGGTGCTTGAGATACTAACGGAGGAACATCATGTTGGAAGGAGGTCTCCACTGGAGACCCCAAAAGATCTATGATGTTTCATATTATCACTTAAATAAAGGACCCTATCACTTGTTTGAAACTGCTTTCTATGAGGTCATCACTAAAAACCACCAATGTTTTCTTTTGTTATTGTAATTCAGTTGTTTCAGGATGTTTGTGACCCCATTTGGGGTTTTCTTGGCAAAGATATTGGAGTGGTTGCCATTTCTTCCTCTAACTCAATTTACAGATGAGGAATATTTTTAAGTGACTTGCCCAGGGTCACACTGATAGTAAATGCCTGAGGTCAGATTTGAACTCATGAAGATGAGTTTTCCTGACTCTAGACCCAGCACTCTATTCACTCCACCAGCTAACTGCCCTTTGTAACTCCTTCCCACCTCCTTTACTTGGATATATTCTAGCTACATCAAGTCAATAAACAGTTATTAATCTGCCATATACTGCACCAATCTCTGAGTATTTCTTTAGAGAAGAGATTCCTTTTGTGTATGGGTAGGACTAGATTATAGGAACATGGATTTGAAGTTGGAAGGGAACTTATAGGTCATCAAATTCAACCCCTTCATTTTACAAATAAAAACATAGTAAGTTTCTGAGTCAAGATCTGAACTCAGGGCTTCCTGACTCCAAATCCTGTGCTCTATTCATCATGTCATGCTTGGTGAGAAATCCCCAACTCTTGAATGCTGTGATTTTTAATGAGGACCATGAAGCCAACTGTACAAGGAGAATGACAGAAGGTTTTACATTTGCCATTGGAGAAAATGAAGTAGGAACAATTTAGTTAGATGGGGGGGGGGGGGAGGTTTCATTGACTAAAGGGAACTGTGAAACACTGGAGAGTCATAGGAGGAAGTTGGAGAAATGGTCCTCTCAATAAAAATACCTGGTGTGTTTATAAAGTGGTCTTGCCTTTAGGATGGAGGATGGGTCAGGCAAGCCTTTGAATTTCTCTTTCCCACCCTACAACTGACTCATGTTTTTGTACCAAACACCTTGATGTGACAATATAGCTACTATGATGAAATTCAAGTCAGAGAGCCCGCTACATTGCCTCTGTCAGAAGCACTAGCTTTGCTTTATTTTGAGGAATGTCCTTAGATCCTTACTGGCTTTGTTGAAAGCCTATCAAGACATGACTCCTGTGCCTAGATGTGGACAATGCCACATTTCCTTATCTACTCATGCACATTCCAACTTAGAATGAAATTCTTTCCATCATCTTCCATAGGATCATAGGTTTCTGAATCTACAAATATACACAGAAAAGGATTTATTATCTAGGGAGAACAGATTAAAATAACTTTGCTTAACAAAAAGAGAGAGAAAGAAAAAAGACAGAATGAAAAAATGAAAGGAAGAAAGAAAAAAGAAAGGAAGCAAGAAAGAGATACTAGAGGAAGGAAGGAATGAAGGAAGGAAGGAAAGAAAAAAGGAAAAGAAAGCACAAGGCAAGGCTGAGTGGAGGTACATTCCTCTAATTCCTGTTGCAGAGGAATCTGAGACTGGTGGATCTCTTTAATGTGGAAGTTAAGAGCTAGAATGGGCTATAGCTTCTGTAAGCTAACAATTAAAGTTACCTAGAGTTGAAGTGGGCTGAGCAGGGGCAGCATTCATGAAAGGTCTTCAGAAGGGGCCTGCATAATGAACTTTGCGTTGGTTTCTCGTACATACTGATCAATTCAGTATCACCTCTTCTCTACCACAGAATGTAAATTGCCTGAACTCAAAGAGGGAAAGAGTCCCTTAGATGTTCCTCTTTCCTCTGAGGGTATGTGTAAGGATTCCAAGGAATATGGCTCACTCTGAGCCGACAACCTATACTGTTACCTGCCTCAACTCTTAAAGTCAGGAAAAATACGCACAGTCTATCATTAGGTTTGGATGATATGGAAGTCTTTATGTGACTTCTCAGAAAAACACAGTCTGGGGGTTCACACTCTCTCATTATCTGGGGTAGGGGCAGCATTGGTATAATGTTTAGGGCACTGAACTGGAGACAGCAAGACCTGGCCTTAAATCTTGACTTAGACACTTAATAACTGTGTGACTCTGGGCAATTTGTGCCTCAGTTTCCTTATCTGCAAATGATGACTTCTAAGTTCCCTTCCAATTCTAAATCTGTGATATCATAATCCTAGGCAACTTGTAGGTTATTGTCTTTCTTCGAGTCAACAGATTTATTAACAACCTGTTATGTGCTGAGAAGGAGTTACAAAGGCAAAACAACATCAAAAATAACTTTTACCTTCAAGGAGCTTACAGTCTATTGGATCATGACACTATCCTACTCTTTCCCACCTGCTTACAACAGACAAATGAGAAAGAATAGTGCTGTTCATCATTAGTGAAAAGATTCCAAACGTAAATCTCACCAACCTGAAAGAGAAACTCTTTGCTATCTATTGATCTTACTTAATGTGGCCATGTGTCAAATAAGGCTTGTGACCAGAGGTGCTAATGGGCAACTGACCTTTTGAGTGCTTCCAAGAGGAAATTCTGGGGGTGATGGCTTTGCCTAAAAGAGACTAGACAGTTGTTGCTTAAGATAGACAATCCAGCCCCAAATAGACGATCTGGTCATACTGTGTGGGTGGCCGCAGGGCTGTGATAGAAATGATGGTGCTGCAAGGGACTCTGGGATAGAGCACTAAGTGCTACCACTCTGACCCAAGGTTCAAGAGAGAAAGTCACATCCATAAAAGACCTTACCACTCTCAATGTTATTCCTCTACTAGTGAAAAGGAGCTTATTATGAAAATGAAATGACTCTCATTCATTGTCATTATCATTCCCTGCTCTTTATTACTTAACTCCTTCCCCAGCTCCCCCCCCCCCCCCCCCCCAAAGAAAAGAGCTTTCTATTTTGACATGGCTGGAGTTATCATTTGCATTTAAATAAAGCTGTCTAAAAAAAAAGAGTAGAGAAGGAACTTTATTCTGTGTCCTTTCCTGCAAAGTATGTAATTCTATCTCATTCTGCACATCTCCCATAATATCAACAGGGCTTGGCTCTCTGCTTCATTAGAGAGTCGATCAGGAACCACTGTTTTAAATGGGCTCAACATTTCTGCAATTTGAAAAGCAAAATCTTGGTGAGTGATGATTAGATGGCAAAACTTGGTCATTTGAGGTGAGCGATGTTTTGTTCTCAATAACTGGACTAAGATGTCTTCTAAAATGGAGTTCTCAGAGATCATTGACTTTCTCCTCTTCCTCTTTTCACCTTTACCTTAAAAGAGTTCAAATGTCATGAGATTCTGTGACAGAAGGAAAGACAGGCTGGTTATGTGACAAGTTTGAGGGACGACAGGTACAAAGTCAAAAAACTCCGGTGGTACCCTCTTGATAGCTTGATAAAATTGATTCTGTTTATCCTTTGTTGCTGAAGAAGACCATGCCATCAGAGAAATAATGACATGATTTGCCCTTGACTTTGTTTTGAGTGAGGGAGGACTGGATAAAAATTGAGAAAACATTGAGGAAAGAACAGTGGAGCATCCTCCGGAGATTTTAGGAGGACATGGACAAAAGTCAAATAAAATGGATTGGCAGGGATGAGTTTACGATCCACTTTAGGGCAGCTCGGTGGCATAGTAGATAGGAATGTGGGACCAGGAGACTGGAGGACCTGAGTTCAAATCTAGCCTCAGACACTTACTAACTGTGTGATCCTGGGCAAGTCAATTAACATCTTTTTGGCTCTGTTTCCTCATCTGTAAAATGAGCAGGAGAAGAAAATGGCAAACCACTCCAGAATCTTTGCCAAGAAAACCACAAATGGGGTCATGAAGAATCAGACAAGAATGAAAAATGAGTGAACGACAATAACAGATTGTGGGAAAGAAGTCCTAATCAATAATATCATGGAGCCATTTGAATATTTGTGCAATTGTATCATAGCATATCCTATTGTATTCTCTCTATTCTATCATACACCATATCATGGATTTACGGTTGGGAGGGTGCTTAGAGCTCATCTCACCCTATTCTGCCATTTTACAGATGAGGAAATTGAGGTGTAGAAAAATGAAGGGATTTGTGCAAGGTCACAGAGTTAGTAAATGACAGAGCTGGGATTTAGCACTACAGTCTTCTGACTCCCAATTCATCCCCTTTTCATTTTATGTGACATGAGGGTGACCAGAAGTAAATGAGGAATAAAAAGCCAGTGGTTTGTGAATAGCTGCAGTAACCAAGCAGATCCAAGCCTCCCTTCTGCACATGTTGTTTCCAGTTTTAGCTTTGTTAGGGAGGAAATTATGATGACATGCTAATGACTTCAGGAGAACTTCAGAAGGCTTTAGACTAAGTTCTAGCTCAGGGTACAATTAATAATACAAACAGCCAGCATTTATACCATATTTTAAGGTTTACAAATATGATCTAGTTAAATCTTCATAGCAATCCTGGGCAGTAGGAACTATTATCATTCCTATTTTACAGATGAAGAAACTGAGGCAAACAGGGTTAAATGACTTGCCCAGGGCCACATAGCTAGTAAGCATCTGAAACCAGATTTGAATTCAGGTCTTCCTGACTCCAGGCCCAGTGCTCTATCCACTGAACCACTTAGCTGACATATATTGCTGCCTCTCAAATAAATGGTTCCTGGACATATGGACTAACCCAAGTGATCCACAAAGGGTGGGAAATCTGTACTCACCATAGGACTTCTGACATATAACCTGTTTGGGACTCAGTTTCTTTTGCTGTAAAATGAGGAGGTTGCATTGGATTATCTGCAATGTCCTTTTCAGTTTCAACACAGCAATCTGTGATTCTAAGTTTAAGAAGCAAAAGCAAAAAATACATTTGTAGTGGGAATAACCACCCACTATGTTATCTGCTGACCAGATTTTCATTTGCAGAAAGAGAAAAGGGAAGAGGACCTTGGACATCATTTAGCCTAAGCCACTGATTTTTACAGAAGAGGAAACTGAGGACCAGGAGTGGGGGAAACTGATTTGCCCAACTGACAATGGGGTTGAGTTAGGAGTAATTCCATGACTCTTGGCTTCTGGACTCTTTACCCCATAGCAGTGTTCCTCATGATAATTTCAAATGATTTCAAGCTTTATCAGGGCAACATATGAAAATAGTGCTGACTTGTAGGCAGAGGAGTTGGCTTTCAGCATTGGCTCTTCCTTTTCCTATTTTTTGACCTTGAGAAAGTCCTTTTCCTTCTCTGGGGTTCAGTTTCTTCATCTGTAAAATGAGGGCATGTCCCATCTATATTTAAACCTATGATTTTATATATATACATATATATATATTTAATATAATTATTTTTTTACTTGTAGGTGTTTGTGTATGATCCAGATGAATTTATAATATGTTCTCCCTGTCAAGTCAGATAACTCCTCACTGCCCTGGATAACCCTTGATGACACTAACCATAAATTCATGCTAACAAAAACTGAAAATCCCCTCCTCCCTCTCCCTTGATCAATACCCCAACGCACAAACACATAAAGGAATCACAGTTGGGAGGCTAGAAATTGTCAGTACCCTACCCTCATCTCACAGATGAAAGAAATGAAATGTGAAAAAGAGGAAGAGCTGGGACTATAACCCAGGTCCCTTGACTTGTGGTTCAATGTCCTTCTAGACTAGTTTTGCATCAGTCAGCAGCATTTTATTGAACACCTACTATGTGCTCAGTGGAGACATCTAGGGGAAGCATACTTCAACCACAGACCAACAGAGAATTTTGAAGGAGTCCTCCCGTGCTAAACGTGAGATTGCATTTTCTTTTGTGCCTCTCCCATATTATCAATAAAGCTCTGCATTCTGATACTTTAGGCAGTCAATAAGCAGCTATTATTCCAAACACTGAAGGAGGACATTCTTAGACTCATCATTTCTGAAATTTGAAAAGTAAAATTTTGGAGGCCAAAAAACAGTTCTAGAGAATTATGAGATGACAAAACCTGAAGGACAATGGGGAAGGAGGGGGTTCACGGTGTAGGGAAGAAAGTACAAGGTATACTGAAATGGGAAAGAACAGCACAGGATCAGGGAATAGCGAGGAAACCAGTTTGGCTGGATTAGAGAAATACTTGAAAAGGACCAGTGGGACATGAAACAGTAAAGGTAGGTGTGAGCTGGGTTATGGAAAGCTCTGGAAAGGCCAGGGGAAGAGTCTGTATAATATAATAAAAGCCAAAGAGGTCTCATTCAGAGTCTGAATGAACAATTTCTGTGTTTGTGGCAGCACAAAGCGTGCCAAGGGCAAGCAACAAAGCAGCATGGTCATGCCCTCAAATCAGCTGTGTCCAGCTACTGCAGGGGACACAGGTGGGCAGAGCTTGCCTGGGATGTGGCCAAAAATGAGAAGATATGGCCCATCTGGCAGCTTCCTAATTTAACTAATTCTTCTTCTTAACTGGGCACCTAACTGTTTCCACTCTCTTGAAAATGCTTTAAATTCAGGGCCCTGGCAAAGCTTTCATTGCCTAACTCTAGAACTAAGAGCAGGTAGGTGGTGAGATGGGTAGAGCAGCGGACCAGGAGTCAGGAAGACCTAAGTTCAAATCCAGCTGGAGAAACTCACTAGCTGTGTGACCCTGAGTAAGTCACTTCACTCTATTTGCCTCACTTTCCTCATCTGTAAAATGAGCTGGAGAAGGAAACGGCAAAGCACTCTAGTATCTTTTCCAAGAAAACCCCCCAAAAGAGTCATGAAGTTGGACGTAACTGAAAAATGACTGATTAACAACACTGAGAGAAATTTAAAATGTTATTCAACAAATATTTATTAAGTAACTAGTAACAAGGACTAGGGTCCACAAAGGGTTATACATATATTATCTCATTTGATCCTTACAACAACCCTGGGAAATAGGGGCCATTACTATTCCAGTTTTATAGATGAGAAAACTGAGTCTGGGAGAGATGAAGTGATTGGCTCAAGGCCACACAGTAAGGAAGTATCTGAGGCAAGATTCCAACTTAGTTCTTCCTGACTCCAAGTCCACCACTCTGGTGAGAGGTAGGGATATGAATAAGGCAATGCACTAGAAAAATTATTTTTGATAACTTTGAAAGACTTAAGAACTTTGGTCAGGAAAATAATTAACCCTGACCCCAGAGGACTCACTAGGGAAAAAATGCCCAACCTCTTGATAGAAGTGATAGACCCAGGGTACAACCTGAGACATATTTTTGGGGATGTGGCCAATGAGGAAATTTGTTTTACTTGACTATATATATTTGTTTCAAGAGTTCCCTCTAACAACACACACACACACACACACACACACACTCACACACACTCACACACACTATACATAGGAAATCAATGATTTGTATGCAATTACTAACAACAAAAAAGTGATATAATAATATAATAACAATAAAGATACCACACCAGCACCACAAACCAAACCGTAAGTATTCCAAAGACCACATATTATTTTAATCATTATTTTTTTCTAGCCCATCTGGGCACTGTTAGTGATAAAACTGTGATTTTTAAAAATATCTTAATTGGAAACACAGTTTTCTTCACCAAATAAGAAAGATGAGTTAGCCAAGATTAAATAAAAAGTAAGCTATCCTAACCCCTATCCAAATGACCTTTAGAAGGCTCCTTTTGTGGAA
Source organism: Notamacropus eugenii (assembly GCF_028372415.1). Classification (NCBI taxonomy): domain Eukaryota; kingdom Metazoa; phylum Chordata; class Mammalia; order Diprotodontia; family Macropodidae; genus Notamacropus; species Notamacropus eugenii. The sequence goes on from NC_092875.1 coordinate 44,186,133, forward strand.
GAAGGGGACGTTTCTACGCTTCTATAAATTCTGTTATACCAAATAATGACCATCCAGTCCCCTTGAAGACCCTAATAACACAGCCCTTTCCGGCTGAGAAAAGCCCTACAGCTCTATAGAACTTTCACAGGCAATGAGAAAACCTCAAGTGCTGTTCTTATATGCTTTAAAATATGCCGTTTGCCCAGAACACAAAGACCTCAAATTCTGATTTTTAAAAGGATGCTGGAGGGGCTGAAGCAAGCAACACAGCCTTTGCTCTTGGGAGCCTTAGTCCATTGGGAGTCACTGGGTAAAGAAGATTCATAGAATAATGGGTGATTATAATGGGCCTTTTAAAATGGAGTGGGGTGCCAAAGTAACCTTAGAGGAGATGAGGACTGTTATAAGCAGCTGCTTAATAAAGATGCGGGAGTGCACAGTTTCAATTCGATACTCCCAAGGCCAGCAAACTCACTGAGAAACCATTAACCTGCAGAATGAGGCAAAATGCCAAACAGTTATCCTATAAAAGGAGAGAATTCAGGGAGTCATAAAAACCAGAGAAGTCAATGACCTGCCGTGGCGAAAAGACAACCAATGGCCGCTTGGCAATCTGCATGGATGAGGAGAAAATGAGACAGTCCTGCAGCATTGGCCTTCTGCCTACACTTAATGATAGGTACCTGCCTAACCAAGGGAGAAGGCAGAATGTGGGGGAGGGAGGTCACAGGCACACACAGAGGAAGTGTTCCATACTGGGAGGGCCCTCCTAGATTAGATATGCTATTATGCAATGTTGATTTGTTTGGGTTGGTCATTCTACCTACTGGGAATTATCAATTTTTATCACGATCTGCAATAATATGCTATAGTAACCTATACAATATAATACAATATGATATAATACAATTTGATATGGTATAAGATATAATATAATATGATATAATGTTGTGGAAGTACCCCCTGAAAGATTAATATGTCTGTTTTCTATGAGTTAGCTTGCCAGGCAGGTGCACTGGACACAGAGTAAGCCTGTTCACTGGAAGGAGCTAGTAAGGAGCCTGAAGTGAGCCAAAGTATTGCTAACTCCCAGAGACCTTTGCTGAGCTATGACTCCTCTTCCTACTACGAAACTGGCCCAAACCAGCCTCTTGCAGTTAACCATTCCTGTAAAACACCCTGCTTCTATGTCCACTTGTTCCTGGGATAGATCATCCATTCTTTTTTACCCCCAAGCCCTCCTTGAACCTCTCCTTTGTGGTTTTCAAGCATAAATCTCCCCTGCCTTTCCTGGGCTGTGGGCTCCTATGTAACTTGTACTGGGGGCCTTGACACTGTATCTGATTTTCCTCCTAATAAAACTTTTCTGCTTGAACTCCTCTGGATTTTGAGGGGTGGGCTTTACCTGGTTGACAATATAATACATTGTATGTAATATAAAATTACATGATACAATATAATATATATTTACACACATAATGCAATTGAAATTTTATGTTGTCATGCCTTTTTTGAATGTGCATCGTAAGGGGAGTGGAAAATCAAAAAATTAAAGGATAAAGAGAATGAAAAAGGTCTTTAGAGATTTAGTTTAAGAATTTTTACTCTGTGTGTGTGTGTGTGTGTGTGTGTGTGTGTGTGTATGTGTCCTTGGACTTCTTGGTAAAGTCCATAGACCCCCTTCTCAGACTTAAGTTTTTAAAAGCATAGAATAAAATACGTAAGATGATACAGGAAACCAAATTTATGGAAACATAGTTATCAAGCTATCAAAAAATATAAATTCACACACCCCAAGTTAAAAATCTCTCTCTCTCTCTCTCTCTCTCTCTATCTATCTATCTTTCTCTTTCTCTCTCTCTCTCTCTCTCTCTCTCTCTCTCTCAATCAATCAATCTCTCTCTCTCTCTCTCTCTCTCTCTCTCTCTCTCTCTCTCTCTCTTTTTCCTCTGTGTGTGTGTGTGTGTGTGGTGAGGAGCTAAGAGAGGTCAAAGAACCAAAGGAGAGAGGCTGAAGGGATCTTAGAGATTATCTGGTTGAAACCTAGCCCCCTCATATTTTCCAAAAGGGGAAACTGAGGTTCAGAGAACAAATTCACACAGGGAGCGACAAGAGCCAGGTTTGGAATCAAGGTCCTCTTACTCTAACTTCAGGGCTCATTCTCTACATGCTTTGGAATCTTCTGAAAGATACTATTAAATTATTTCAAATTAAATTGGCTAATATTTACTCAGAATTTACCATAATAGAATGTTTATCATAGATGTGTATGACTGTGTGTATACACAAGCATAATGAATCTTATTTGCTGCACAGACATATAGCTATGCATATACATATTATTTACATATTTACATCCAACTAAAATGATTCAAATGTACTTCGAATAAACTAAAGCAGTATAGATTATTAGAAAGGGAGCCAGCTAATAAGTTAATAAGCATAACATTCTAGAAAAAGAGCCTGTTAATATATTGGAGTCAAAAGATCTGGGTTCAAGTCTTATCACTAACACCCACAAGTTACATTACCATGCTCAAGTCCAGGGCTTCTTCAGAAACTCTTGATTTCTAAGGTACTCCATAATGAATCCCACCCCTGATGCCTGCCAATATTCCCTATACTGATAAAAACACAGACATGGAACCATTACCACAATACCCTTTCATTAGAAAAGGAAAACAGATAAGCACACAAGAAAAATGAAATAGTTAAAATTCCAGAGAACTTTCCAATTAAGAAAGCAACAGCACTATAATATCAGATTTAAAGTTCTTTCCAAAAAGAAAGTTAGCATCATTGATCAAAAATTATCAAACCATTTTCAGCCATCAGGGAATGACAATTGAGCAGAGGTCTTTGGTGGTCTCGTCAAGACCAGCCTCTCTCGGTGCAAGGGACCCAAAGGCTCATCTTTTACTTCCTGTAACACTGATCCAAAGATGACAACTCTTTGCCACTCAATTCCAGCCTATTCCATTCAGTAGGAACTTACCTTCTAGTGTACTAGTCATTGTCTCCAATGATGTTGGTTCAAAGACAAACAAAATAATTCTTCCCTTTGAGGTCTTAGATGCCACCCACCCTGTTGATTATCAATGGGCACAAGGGCATTTCTCAATAAGAGATGCCGCAACTCGATGCAGTGGGAAGTGCTCATTTTGGAGTCAGAGGCTCTGGATTCAAATTCTGCCTCTGCCTCTTGCTACCTGTTTGATGTTGGGTAAATCCCTTCATCTCTCCAGGCCTTCCTCTGTCTCCTCCTGTATGAAATAAAGAGACTGGACTATAACTCCTGTGATCACTTACTGTCTAAGGGCACCTTCCAAATGCCTTTCCTGCCCAGATTTAGCTCACTTCATCAGATTTTAGATTTTGAGGTGAGGCCATCTAGACCAACCATCCTTGTTTTAAATATGAGAAACTGAGGCCCAGAGATGTTAAGTGACTTGCCCCAAATTACATAGATAGTTATATATAAGAGGAAGATTTGAACTCATGTCCTCTGATTCTCGTGTTTTTTTCACTGTATATTCTTCTTCCTATACCAGGAGGGGGAAGAAACACACAAGTCAAAATGTCTGATTTCCCTATTTCCCATGCTTAAAACATACAGTAGGTCACTCCAATACAAAGGAAATTATTTTCTGGATAGAACTTCCTCCCCGAACTAAAATGGATGGGAAAATAATGATGGTGTTTAGAGGTGATCTCAGTCTCAACTGTAACACTTTGTTAGAGGAGGAAGCAATCACCGAACAGTATATGCTTTCGGGTTCATCTAGACAATGTTCAGAGAACAGCCCTCAACAGCTGCACCTCAGAACTTGCAGTTACCCAACGATCATCCAAGATCAGCCCCATTCACCTCTCTGTCTGAGTCTGCAGCTCTCAGATAATGCATTTCTGTAGACTTTCCCCAAAGTTCACCAGCAGCTTTACTCACAACAACCTTGAGGGGGAGGTTGTGCAGAGATATAATGAAGGCAGAACAGCCAGGCCTTTGCCCCTTGCATTGACATCTGGGCTAAGTGCTGCTTGGTCCTATAGATAAAAGGGGGGTTTCATGTATCCATCCTGCTGTGGCACAGAGCCCATTATCTACCTGTTTCATGGTTCTGTGCCCAACGGGAGGTGATGGAGGAGGCATGTGTGGAAGAAGGCAAAGCAGTGGGGTTGCTGTTAATAAAGGCTGGAGAGAGGAGTGGGAGGGGAAGGGCTGACCCCTTTCTCCTCAGGTCCATCTACTTTCTTCTTCTCTGTGAAACCTTTTTCCCTTGCTTATTTCTCCACATCTTTATCTCTATCTGGCTCAATTCTAGAACTCAATAATCCTTAATGTTCTTTTTTCTCCTTTCTAAGGTATCCCCTTCTTGTTATGTTGTCATGCCTGACTCTTCATGACCCATTTGCAGTTTTCTTGGCAGAGATACTAGAATGATTTGCCACTTCCTTCTCCAGTTCATTTTACAGATGAGGAGACTGAGGCAAACAGGGTTAAGTGACTTGCCCAGGGTCACACAACTAGCAAGTATCTGAGGCTGGATTTGAACTCAGGAAGGTGAATCTTCCTGGCTCTAGGACCAGCACCCCTATTCATTATGTCACCACCTAAAATCTCTTCTTTGTCTTCCCTTCCTATTCCCCCCATCTTCTAGTGCTCACTGAAACCTTTCACCATCTCTCTTGTCACCCACTCCAACGTTGCCTGTTCATTCTCTGATACACAAGACCAGGAATGGATACATGGATGCCCGCAATGGATTACTCCCTAGTGACCCTTTAAAGCCTTATCCTAGCTGCCATACCTCAATAATGTCTCCTCCATTAAAGCTCAGAGGATCACATAGCTAGGTAACACAGTGAATATAGTACTCCAACGGAAAGCAGGGAGATCTGAATTCAAATTCTCTCTGAGACCTTCTCTTCTCTGACATTGCCAGCACTTTGGGTCCTTACTATCTCACAACTGGACTGTCTGCCTCCAGTCTCTCGCCATACCAGTCCTTCTTCCACTTAAGCTGTCAAATTTTTCTTCCTAAAATGCAGGTCTGACCATATCCTGCCCATCTCCACCCCAGTTCAATAAACTGCAGTGGCTCTTTTCAACTTCAGGACCAAATAAAAAAATTGTCATTGGTCTTTAAAATCCTTCATAACTTATCCCCTTCCCACCTTTCTAATCTTCTTAGATCTTGCTCCAGTACGTATATTTTCTGTCATCTAGCAATACTGGTCTTCTTACTGTTCTCCAAACAAGATACTCCATCTCTCAACTCTGGTCATTTTCGCTGGTTATGCCCATGCCTGGAATGCTCTCTCTCCTAATCTCAAACTCCTAGTTATCCTGGTTTTCTTCAAGTCTTAGCAAAAGTACCAGAATCTTTTCCCAATATTCCTTTATCTAAGTGCCTTCCCACTGAGACTACATCCAATTTATCCTGTGTACATAGTTGATTACATGTCTCACCCATTAGTATGTGAGCTCCCTGAGAGTAGGTATTGTTTTTGCCTCTCTTTGTAACCCCAATGCTTATTCCAGGACTTGGCACATGGTAGCTGCTTAATAAATGCTAGTTGACAGATCACCTGACTTTCTAGCACGTTATGTGTATGGGCATGAGGTTTACGAGAAGTGGGCAATCAACCATTAGGAAAATAGGTTTGCCTTGTCAGCAATAATCATAGAAGGGGGAGTGCTTCTCATTCTAGCAGCACTGAAAAGGATGTCTGTCCCAACAGCCACCACTTGAGTGTTAGAGGGGAGTATCAGTTTGGTTCAAACTTTGTAAATAAATGTCAAATACAGACAGAGTCACCGTAAACTTCTCTCTATATCCAAAGGAGAGGCAGGCAGGAAATAGAACAATCTGTATTGTTGAGTAACACTTGGCTTAATTTCTCCTCGATGCCTTCTTAAAATAAAAACTCCTGTAAATTCATTTGCATTCCCTGGGCTCAGCATCTCACCCACAGGCCAGCTGTCATGGCGCCTCGCGTGCTGCACACAGTTATATGAGTTGTTCTTGGGAAATGTTATCTGTGGATCCCAAAATCTTATTATAACAGCAGAGTAAATAATACCTTGATTTTATATAGGGCTTTTCTTCCTAAAATTTAAAGTACTTTAAGGCTTCCATCTATATTTATTTTCCTCAAATTCTGCAATGGAGATGGTTTATCCCCACATCATAGCTGGAGGAAATGACAAGTAGTGTCCACTCTCCTGGAAGTCTAGAGGCTTGTATTCAAGTCTTGGGTGTGCCCCCTTATTCAGCCAATATGGAACAAAGCCCTTTGTTTTCTTAGGCCTCAAAGTTCTCATTTGTGAAATAAGGAGGTCAGATAATATAACCTCTAAGGTCCAAATTCAACTCTAACATTCTTTGTTCTAAAGGTTCTCTTGGTGCCTAATCACCTAACTTTTCTGTGCCTCAGTTTCCTCATCTGTAAAGTGGGGATAATAATAGTACCTACTTCCCTGGGTCATTGTGAGAAACAAAGGAGAAACTAATGTGTTCTAAAGGTCCTTCCTAACTCTCATATCTTAGTTTCTTTTCTCCCCTGTTTATTTTTAAAATTATTTTTACTTTTAATTTTTAATTTTATTTTTAAAATTAACATTTAAAAAAAACTGCTTTGTCTCTCTTACTATCCCTGCTTCCCATAACTGAGTTAATAATTTTTTGTTCAGTCATTTCAGTTCTTGGCAAAGATACTAGGATGGTTTGCATTTTCTTCTCCAGCTCCTTTTATAGATGAGCAACTGAGGTAAACAGGGTGAAGCAATTTACCCAGAATCACACCGTTAATAAGTATCTGAAGTCAGATTTGAGCTCAGGAAGATGAGTTTTCCTGACTTCAGGTCCAGCGCTCTATCCACTATACCACCTGACTGCCCATTACCTCTCTGTCAGGAGGTGAGTGGCATGCTCCATCTTCCTTCCTTTGGACTCATACTTTGTCATTGCATTGAACATAATTCTAAAATCTTTCAGAGTTGTTTTTCTTTCCAATATTGTTAACACTATATAGGTAGTTCTCCTTGTTCTATCCACTTGACTGTGCCTCAGTTCATGGAGGTCTCTCATATTGTCTCTGAAATTGTCCATTTCATTATTTCTTACAATACATTGCTAGACCACAGTTGGTTTAGCCATTTACCAATAAGATGGTACACCCTAAAAGAGATGCCATTCATATTTTTGTATGTATGTCTGTTTCCTTTCTTTGATTTCTTTTGCAGGTATGGTCCTAGAAATGATTAGCTGGGTCAAAGGGTATCCACAATTTGGTAACTCTCTGGGCATAATTCTAAATTGCATTCTAGAATGGCTAGACCAATTCACAGCCCCAACAACTTTGCCACAGTGTGCCTGTTTTTCCCCTGCCCCACCAGCACCTGTCATTTTACTCTCCTGTTATCTTTGCCAGTCTGACAGGTGTGAGCTGGAATCTCAAATTGTCTTAATTAGCATTCCTCTACTTGTTAGCGACCTGGAGCATTTTGGCAAATGATTGTTGGTAGCTTGGGTTTCTTTCTTTGAAAACTGACTGTTCAAATGCAGTCAGTCTGTATGCATTTATTAAGCATCTATTATTACTCACCTCTGTGTTAAGTCCTGGGACACACACACACACACACACACAAAAAGCTAAAAGATAGTCCCCTGCCCTCAAGGAGCTCATGGTCTAATAGAGAAGACACCAAGTAAATATTTACAAACAAGCAATATCCAGGATAAATTGATAATTAACAATGGAAAGGCACTAGACTTAAGAAGAGATAAGCAGAAGCAAGAGAACATTGTATAGTCACAGCAATACTGCTTTGAGAATAACTTTGATTGACTAAGTAATTTTGACCACTGTAAATGCCCAGATTAACTATAAAGGATCCATGAAGGCAAACACTATCTTCATCCAGAGAAAATACTGATAAATAGAAGTACATATAGAATGGTTTTACACACACATACATACACACACACACACACGTAATATACTGTGTGTATCATAATAATAGTAGAGGAGGGAAGAAAACAGAAAGTTACATGACAAATTTATTACATATTTAGAAGGAATAACAAGTTGTATAGAATACATTTGCAGTTTCATGTGCAATCATCTTTTTTCCCCTGTTGTACTATGTTAAGGAAATGCTTGTTTTATTTCTTAAGTTCAGAATAAAATAAATTTTTTAAGAAAGGTTTGGGGAAGGCTTCCTGTAGCAGCTGGGATATCAGTTGGGATGTGAAGAAGGCCACACAGGTCAGGAGTTGCAGTGGAGGAGGGAGAGTGTTACAGACATGGGGATGCCAGAGAGTATGCCCAGGGCTGAGAGAAAGTCTTGTTCATGAGACAACCAGGGAGAGAATGTGACAACTGGATCAAAGAGTACATGTTGAGAAGCAAGGTATAAAAAGACTGGATAAGTAGGAGGTGGCTGGTTATGAAGGGATTTGAGTACCAAACAGAGCATTTTGTATTTGATCCCCGAGGTGATAGGGAACCATGGATTTTATTGAGTAGAGGAGTGACATAGTTGGAAAATTGATTTAGTAACTGAATGGAGGATGGGTTTGGAGTGTGGAGAAGCTTGAGCTGGGCTGACCCACCAATAGCCACTGCAATAATCTGGGAGTGAGGTGACGAGGGCCTGGACCAGAGGGGTAGCAGCATCAGAGGAGAGAAGGGGGCATATTTGAGAGATGCAGCAAAGGTGAAATTGTCAGACTTTGGCACTGTATTGGATATGGGGGGGGGGGGAAGGGTGAGAGATAGTGAAGGATCCTGGATGACTCCTAGGTTGTAATCCTGAGGGACTAGGAAGATAGTGTTGCCCCTGTAGTAACAGGGACGGTCCGGGAGAAGGGGGCACAGCTTCACGAGCAGAGATAATAAGTCCTACCTTGGACATTACAGGGCATCCAGGATGTCACAGGGCATCCAGTTTGAGAAGTTTGAAAGGCAGTTGGAGATATGATAAATATTTTGGTTATTTTTATGTGTGGAGGAAAATAGCTCTTAGTTTTATAAATTTGAATAAATTCCTTATTTATCTTGAAAATGAGATCTTTATCAGAGAAACTTGTAAAGATTTCCCCCAGTTACTTGTTTCTCTTCTAAGTTTTCCCAGGTTAGATTTGTTTGTGCAAAAACACAAGGCCCCTCTCAACTCTGTGATTCTGCATTCTTAGCTTCTTCTTTAGGACTACGGCCCTTTGACAATTATCCTGTATTCCGTGTGTGTGTGCGTGTGTGTGTAGTATATATGTATATATTTTATATATACACACATAACATATATTACATCATATATTAAATGTATCGTATACTTTATGTGTTGCGTGGTATATATGTTATATTTTTATAACATATGATGCTGTATCCCCCATTAGACTATAAGGTCATTGAGGGCAGGGCCTGCTTTATTTTTGCCTTTCTGTCCCTAGTGCTTAGCATAGTACCCCATTAACAGTGAGTGCTTAACACAAACTTGATGGATGACTATGTAAGCGTTAGATCCTTTTATTAAGGGAATTTCTTCTGTGAAGTTTGAATTCAGTCAAAGGGCTGCACTTGAGGCCCTAGAGGGTCACATACGGCCTCAAGGCCACAGGTTCCCCACTCATGAAGGTTTCTCCTAGCTAATATACCATGGGTCTGTGACCAAAGACACATGGTCACTGTGACACGTTGGATACTGCCTTGGACTCAGGCAAGAATCTTGCCTTGGTCAGTTACTAACTGTGTAACCCCGAGTGGTTCACTGAATAGCTATCTGCCTCAGTTTCTTTACCTGTAAAATAAAGATAATTAGACCACTTACTGCCCAGTCTTATGAGGAACAAATGACACAGGAAAGATGCTTCGCAAATATTACAGTATTTGATAAATGCTCCCTATGCCTGCACCCTCCCTTCTAATTGCCTGTAGACTATAAACTCCAAGTGGCAAGCCTGTGTTGTGTCTCTTCTTGCCACCTCTCTCACCCCCTCCATACCCCCCACTCCTCTCCACACACTCTCACACATACACACACCCACATACATCTAGCATAGTACCTTGTATACTATGAAATTAAATTTGCAGGTAGGTAGGCTGATAAACTGTGGCCTGGAAAGAGAAACCCAGCACAATCTGTGCATTCTCACTATCTTATTTGGTGATAGACACACATCAAGGACCCTAGGCGAAATGAAAATGGACTGCTTAAGTGAGAGATCTGCCTGAACAAGGCAAACAAATAGCTATGGATGGGTACCTATTAACCCACCGATTTAGATGTTAAGTTGAGGCAAGAGAAAGCAGAAAAGAGTAATTCCTTCTAGAAATCCATTAAAAACTTCCTTTTTGGTGAACTGCTAAGCCTCATAATAATGCTAATTCTAACAACAACAGTGAAATGGTGCTGACGAAAACAAGAATAATTCCTAGCATAGGTTATATAAGGCTTTAAAGCTTGTTCAATGTTTTATGAATATTTTTTCACAACCACTCTGGGAGGCAGGTGCTATTATTAGCCCCATTTTATAGGTGAGAAAATGGAGACAAAGTGACTTGCCCAGGGTCACCTGGCTAGTAGGTATCTGAGGCCAGATTTGAAACTCTGTCTCCTAAATCACTTTGTGGTACTGGAAGAGTCATTTACGGTATGTCAGAAGACCTGGGTTTCCTCCCTCACTTTCTGGACTGGACTGGGCTATGCAATTAGCAGAATTCACTCAACTTCTCTCTGTCTGAATTCCTCATCTATACAATGGAGAGAACATCTACTTTAGAAGCAGGTTACTTGCGTAGCAAGAGCATTGACTCTGCAGGCAGAGGGTTTAATCCTTGGTTGTGCCACTGAACTTGACCAAATCATTTAATATCTGGGCCTCAATTTCTTCCCCTTTCGAAAGAAAGGATTATACTGGATATCCTCTAAAATCCCTAGTTCTAGGTCTAGGATACTCTTCCTATGTCACTGAGGTGTTGAGGATTTTTTCTACCAGACATTATGAGGGTAGGTCTTATCTAAACATTGTACCTGCATCTAATGCCTAGTACATTATCAGTTGTTTTCAGTCTTTTTTAGGACCTCCTTTGTGGTTTTCATACCAGCAATGATACTGGTATGGTTTGCAATGTCCTTCTCTGGTTCATTTTATAGATGAAGATAGGGAGGCAAACAGAGTTAAGTGACTTGACTAGTGTCACACAGCTAGGAAACGTCTGAGACTGGATTTGAACTTATGTCTTACTGACTCTAGATTGGTTGCTCTATCAACTATGGTGCCACCTAGCAGCTAGGACCTAGTACAGTGCTTTGCAAACACTGTGTGTTTAAAAAATGTTTGTTGAATGACTGGATAGATAAATGAAATCACTAGTGGATAAAATGTAGAGCCTGGAGTCAGGAAAACCTGAATTCAAATCTGATTTCAGTCATTAGCTATGTGATCCTGGGAAAAGGTGCTTTAATTTCTGTCTCTCTCAGTTTTCTCATCTGTAAAATAGGGAGAGCAATAGTACCTACAGCCCAGGGTTGTTATGAGGATCAAATGAGAGCATATTTGTAAAAAGTACTCAGTACAGTGCCTGGCACATAGTAGGTACCATGTAAATGTTAGCCTATTATTATAAGCATTATTATTTGTGTAGCTTAATGTATTCCTTAGTTAAAAATAACAAAAATAATGATTTCTAACAGGTATTGCCCGAAGAGGCAGATGCTACAGTTGATATAGTCCCCATTTTATAGATGAGAAAACTGGAGATCAGAAAGGGAAAACTACCCAGGATCACATAGCTAGGAAGAGTGAATTCCAAGATTTGAATCCAGCTCTTTCCTGACTCCAAGTCTGGTTCTTTTCATACTTACTTGCAGAATATAGTTCTGATATCTATACAAAGGGCATGACTTAATTCCTGTGGGCCATTTTCCTCTGTCATATTAGATATTTGGGAGGATTTAGACAACATTTATTGTTTTTCTTTTATTTGTTGGTTTTTTTTCTTTCTCTTCCTCTTTGTTTAATGCTATTGTACCAACTATCAGTCAGATAATCGATTACTGGATTTCTAATTGGTGGTGCAATGGATAAGGGTCTGGAGGTAGGAATTTAGGAAGACCTGAGTTCAAATCCAATATCAGACACTTGCTAGTTATATGACCCTGGGCAAGTCACTGAACTCTGTTTGCCTCAGTTTCCTCATCTGTAAAATGATCTAGAGAAGGAAATGGCAAACCTGTCTTTGCCAGAAAAACCCTTAATGGAGTGACAAAGAGTCATACATGACTGAAATGACTGAACAAATCTCTAATTAGGTAGCTAAAGCAGTTGTGTTCCGAGCTTCACTGTTGTCTCCTGCCTAGATTTACTCATCTAATCTTGCTCTGACCTATTAACACTGGGCTTTTGTTTCCTTCTTGTATCAGAGATACAGCTGGGTTGGGAAGTACTCTAAGGAATATGGTGACTCGGGGTTGGAGGTTTCTTTCTTTGTCTTCTCAAAGGAGGCAGGGTTTTGCTCCAAGGCCTCAATTCTTCAATAGCATGCTTCCATAAGTTAATAGCTAGAAATCTGGACTAGGAAATATAATATCTGGGTTTGAATTCTGCCTCAGATTCTCAGTCTCTGGGTCAGCATGGGCAAATCACTCACATTTTGTCATCTGTAAAAAAAAATGGATATCATAATACTTGTTCTCTATACTTGATGAGGCTAGAGAAGGGTTTTTTGCTAACTTTAAGATGCTACAGAAGTATGAGTTATTATTTTTATTATTTCTTGTTCTGTCCCACCAAGAGAAGTATATGGTCTTCTGTGAGGTACAGTGAGTTTCTGGTGTACTTGGCTAGGAGATTCTTATTTGTTAATTAACCAGCAAACATTAGGAGTCCAGTATCTTATAGACTGAGCAATTAAGGTCTGCTCAATAAACTGAGTATTGGATAATAGACCATAGCTCATTCCAGCCTCATTCAAGTTTAATAGGTAGCCAAGCTAAGTAATTAAGGAAAAACACAAAAAGCAAAACAAAAATTGGCAAAGTCCAGTCATAAAAAGGCAACAAGAAAGAACCCACAAAGTATTTCTGCTGTTTGGGATTCAGAGTCCATTCCAACAGCACACCTGTACGTCCTTCAATTGCACAGTGGAAGGAAAGAGGAATTCTTAAACTGGGGAAAAGCAACCTTGGGGGTTCTTGGGGTGGAGGGAATAAATCAAATGATCATTTTTCAAGTGTCTGGAGGCCTATGATATAGAAGGAGGACTGTAGCCCCAGAGGGTAAAACAAACAAGGAGGAAAATTTGGAAGATGGCAGATGGCAGGTTTTGGTTCCATGTAAGGGAAAAAAACAACAACAACTTTCTAACAATTACAGTTGTTGAAAAATAGAGTGGATTGCCTAGGGAGGTAATGAGACCCATCACTAATGATTTCCAAAGGTTGGATGGCCACTTGATGAGGATACCCTAGAGGGGACTGTCATTCAGCCAGGGATTGGAGTAGAATGCCTTGGAGATCCCTTTTGACTCTGGGATTCTATGACCTTGGCAAATTATACAAGGACAGGTAGAAAAGTTATTCTAAAGCACCCTATTCTTTACCAAAAAATAGAAGCAACTCAAATGTCCAATGATGGAAAAATGGCTGAATAAATTGTGCTATATCGATGTAATGGAATATTATTGCACCATTAGAAATGAAAAATGGGAAGAATTCAAAGAAATATAGAAAGACAGTAAATGACGCAGAGTGAAAAAGGCAGAATTGGAGCAAAAATATGCACACTGATGAGAAATACATAAAAACAGTGATAAGAATAGTATGAAACAAATGAGGAAAAGAAATAAACAGGAGATGCAGAGGCCAGAAGAAACACAGAAGTCAAGAAGATGGGGTTTTTTTTTAATCAAAGTTGAAATACACAGTTAAAAAATGTATATAGTTTGGAGTTAATAGTTTCATATCTGATTTCATTTTTTATTTTGTTTCTTTTTCAAAGTTTCTGAGAATGTCAATAGCCTCCCCAGACATCTGAAAGAGGAGAAATTATAAATTCTCATTAAAAATGCCTAGCTTGTCTGTATTATCAAAAAAGGCAATAATCATGATAGCTAGCATTTATACAGAACTTTAAGGTTTAGGAAGCACTTTCCAGGGCAGCTAGGTGGTGCAGTGGGTAGAGCACTGGAGTTGGAATCAGGATGATTTATCTTTAGACACTTAATAGCTGTGTGACTCTGGGCAAGTCACTCAAGTTAACTGGTTTCCTCAGCTGTAATGTGAGCTGCAGAAGGAAATGGCAAACCATTCCAATATCTTTTCCAAGAAAACGGCAAATGGAGACATGACTGAAAATGACTGAATAACAACAACAAATTTGATTGTCAATCAACAATAAACACAGTAGATCTTGTCTTTTCAATGATTTTTGGTTAGTTGTGTGACTGTCATTAGAATGTGAGATCTTTGAGGGCAGGAATCAATTTTTTCAACCTTTTTCTGTATCCTCAGCACTTTGCTCAATATTTGACACATAGTAGGTGCTTTAAAAAGGCTCATTGATTAATTGATTGACTGGAAAATGTAGTCTATTGTAGAATGTTCATTATAAGAATCTGTATGTACTTTGCTTATACATTAGGAATGGATGCTCTCAATATATGTATAGATTATTCTCACCAATATTTTGTAGAGATGGGAAAAGAGGCATATGGTCCACTAGGTATTGATCCTTTGTTTGTAAGCTCATAGAGTTAAAACTGAAAAGGCATCTAGAGATCATCTAATCTAGCTCCCTTGTCTTACAGAGGAACAAACTGGGACTCAGAGAAGGCAGACCTGGGATTTGAACTGGGATTAGGTTAACTACAGGTTGATCACTTTTCCACTGCCCCATGCTAATTTGCTTAATGAAATAAAACGTATAAAATGCTTTGTTTTCATTCAGTCAATTTTTTCAGTTGTATCTGATACTTTGTGACCCCATTTGGGATTTTCTTGTCAAATATTCTGGAGTAGTTTGCTATTTCCTTCTCTAGATCATTTTACAGATGAGGAAACTGAGGCCAAAAGAGTTAAGTGACTTGCCCAGGGTCACAACAGCTATTAAGTGTCTGAGGCTGGATTTGAACTCACAAAGATGAGTCTTCCTGACTTCAGTCCCCATACCCTAGCCACTGTTCCACCTAGCTAGCCCTGTCTTGAGAGGTATTCCTTTGTATCCTCAGAGGTTAACACAGTGCCTGGCATTAGTAGGTACTCAATGTATGCTTGTTAACTGACTGTTAAATAGCAATTGAATAATAATTTATTTATTTATATTTATATAACTGCTTTAAGGTTAGAAAACACTTTACATGAATTATCTAACTAATACTAACAACAGCCCTGTAAGGTAAGTTTTACAGATGTGGAAACTGAGGCTGACAGAGATTAAACATTTTGCCCAGGGTACCATGACCAGTAAGTTTCTGAGGTAGGAATTTAACATAGATTGATATTTTTGACCCCAAGTATGTGCTCTATCCACTGTTCAGTCTTCAATTCAATTTGACAATCCAGTAAGCATTTATTAAGTCCTTACTATGTTCCAGGAACCGTGAGAGACCTGAGACTACAAAGATTATTTTTTTAAAGTAATTAAAGTAATGCTAACTTTCTACCATTGGTGGGGTATTAGAAGAGTATATTTCTCTTTTGTTTTCTGAGCACTTAGCTTTTAAATCTGGCCAATGTTAAGGGACTCATAGGATTATCAATTCCAAAGTAGAAAGGCCCTCAGAAGTCATCTAGTTCAAACCTTCATTTTAAAAGAATGAGGCAACCGAGGCAAGAGAAGTTAAATGGCTTGTCCAACGTCACACAGGTGAATGAACACCAAAAATGGGATTTGAAGGCAGGGTCAATGTTCTGTCCAATGTACTGTTCTTGCCACAGGGCCTGGCCCTGGCCTGATAAGTTTGTTTGTCTATATGTGGCTTTTAATGCTACAGAGTTTCCCTCAAGTCAGGCCCGATTTCTTTTTCTGACATTCATGCCTGGCTTCTGGCATTCTACCCCACAGATGGCAGTACAAGGTAAAAGTTAGCATCTGTTCCATCACCTCTGAAGCACGCTTGGTTATGCTTTGCAAACCAGGATTTTGTAGGTGCCCCCATATTAGGGGGCATACACACTCCCATTAGGTGGTGAAATTAATTGGCCATTCATACACATATCCTTAATGGAAATGGAAGATTTATGGTGAGGATGTGAGTTCTCCCATCTCCAATAATGTGCCTACCAGAGGCCTTCTTTTAATCATTCTACAGTTCCTCCATATGTTGTCTTATTACTCCACTGTATTTCATTGCAAATTTGTAATGTCTGACATCCTACTTTCCATTTTCAAATTGTCAGGGAAACTGATTTGCATCGAACATGCTGAGGAGTTTAAATATTTCCTTGCCCACAGTTTGGAACTGACAGGTTTAGGGGGAAAAAATCAGTTGGATAAAAAGTCCCTTTGAATTGTACTATGTCTTCAGGCTACAAATATTGAAGGATTCAACTGTGGGAGCAGTCATTATGCTCCTTTATTAGCATGAGAAATAGAAAGAAAAAAACAAGCGGTTCTCTGGCAAGTCCCTTCTTTTCTACTTCATCTCCCCAACTTCTTGAAGCTTTTTTGATGTGTCTATAATGCGGGCACCTAAATATTCACTTTCTCCATCTTAGGAATTCCTGCTCTCCATCTCATCTGTCTTGCCTGTGATTTCCCAGAATCATATAATGTCAGGCCCCAAAGAAACCTTAGCCTTTCCATGTCTACAAAGGGATGCCCTCTACAACATATAGTATTAGTTGAAAGAACTCGGGATGTTGACCTTAAAGATGAAAAGACTCAATGAAGACATGAAAACTATATTCAAGAAGCAAAAAGCTTATAATATGGAGAAGGGATCAGGCTTCTTTTATTTGGAGCTAGAGGGCAGAACCAGGAGCATGGGGGAAAACTGGGAACAGGGAAATTTAGGCTTGTTAATCCGGAAACAAACACTCACGATTACTACTACCCTAAAGTGAAATGAGGTGCCCAGCAGCAAGTAGGTTCCCCTTCCTAATGAGAGAAATGATTATTAAGAATCAATCGTTTGGGGAGATCCCGAATTCCTTCCCTCCCTTCCCCCCTCAAAGTCCTGATTTTAAAAAGTTCAGTCTCTTGAAGGACATTGTTGATAACGAGATTGGAATAACTTTCTTGCTTAGACCTCACCCAAGTGAAGTAGCCATTGTGTTCTGCTCAGGCTTGGTTAGGGCATGTATTTTTTGAAGAGATTGTCCATGGCTGGTCTAGAGATATAGAGATAAGTTATAGAGATAACTTATATAGTTATATATAGATATATATATAGGGTATAGAGATAAGTTTCTCTGTGTAATGCGACATGATGTCACTCTCAGTCCCTCATTGACTACTTACTCTTTGAAGGATATATAAACTGTGAGCCTGTCACCATGATGGTGTCTAAGAGAGATGACCAAAGGACCATCCTTTTATCAATAATATGCTGGCCTTATTAATAAAATGATTCAATTACCCAGAAACTATGTCTCTTGAACATTTTTAATCATCAGACTTGGAAGACTCCAAGCAGATGCTGGGTGACCACTTGTTGGGGATGTTATAGTGGGAATTTCTTTTCTGTTTGGGTTGAACTTGATAGCTACTGTGGTCCCTTTCAATTCGCAAATGTTATCATTCTGTGACACCTGATAAGTCTTCTAGATTTTTCTTCAATGAGAGAGATTTCACTTCTACCTTGAACAGCCTATTCCACTTTGGGACAGCTCTTAGGAAGGTTATTTTTCTTTTCCTTTGATGTCCAGCCTAAATATGACTTTATGACAATCCACTAAATGCTCCTGGTTTTGTCTTCCATGGCCCAATGAAACAAGCTTAATCCATCTTTCACATAATGGGTCATCAGCTACTTGAAGATAGAATAATGCTTGTCCCCTGCTCCCAGTCTGCGTCTTCTAAGGCATTTCATCTTTTCCAGGTTGAATATTCCATCATTCAAACAAGAATCTTCCTTATAAGATCCATTCCTCCACCCAAAAAGTGATCAAGCACCCTTTCTTTAAAAATGTTAGCAATCAGGAAATCTTCTACCTTCTGAGGCAACTCATTCCACTTTGTGGTCAGACGTATAGTGAGGAAGTTTCCTTTTTGAACCTAAAATGGTCTTTTTGCAACTTGGACTATGTGACCCTGGGCAAATCACTTAACTATGTTTGTCTCAGTTTCCTCGTCTGTAAAATGAGATAAAGAAGGAAATGACAAACTATATCTGCCAAGAAAACCCCCAAAAGGTGTCATGAAGAGTAAGACACCACTGAAAAACAACTTAACAACAAGTCCTAAACTGACCCTTTTGGGCCAAACAGAACAAAACTTTTATTGGCAAAGATATTGAAGTAGTTTGTTATTTCCTTCTCCAGCTCATTTTACAGATGAGGAAATTTAGGCAAACAGGGCTAAGTGACTTCCTTAGGGTCACACAGCTACTAAGTATCTGAGGGC
Source organism: Notamacropus eugenii (assembly GCF_028372415.1). Lineage (NCBI taxonomy): Eukaryota > Metazoa > Chordata > Mammalia > Diprotodontia > Macropodidae > Notamacropus > Notamacropus eugenii. The sequence goes on from NC_092875.1 coordinate 44,204,684, forward strand.
AGATTTGAACTCATAAATATAAATCTTCCCAATTCTAAGCCCAGAGCTCTATCTACTGTGCCACCTAGCTGCCCAATTGCCCTGGGCACAACTTAAGTGACTCAAAAACAACAAAAATGAGACAATAGGCTACTTGGATGTCAGTCTGAATGGCGGACCCTTTGACATTCTCAATTCCTGCATTTTTTTTAATCCAATAGGCAGAAAGTAAATAGTTTGTTTGGTTTCTCTTTTCTGAAAAGAGTATGGTTGTACAATCTTGCATGAATCAATTAGCTGAATTTTATGCAATGAAATAAGAGGGAGAAAGGGGTTCCATATAAGTCGGAGTAATCTGAGAAGAAAAAAATAAATCTGGGATTTATAGTGGATTATAAATTCAGTAGGAGTTAGCAGTGTGATATATTGTTTCCCCAAAGCTAACATGATTTTAGGCTGAATCAAAAGGGGCCTGTTGTCCAGAATTAGGGAGGTGAAAGTCCTGTTCTTTTTCTGTGATGGTCAGATAATACGTGAAGGATCACATTCAATTCTGGATACCACATGACTGGAAAGGTATTTGAAGCTGGAACATATCCAGTGGTAGGAAATCATAATGGAGATGGAGTTGGAAACTATAAGATCAAAGAATTTAGATCTTTTAGGGATCTCAGATATGATCTGCAGGAGTGTACTTAAGTAAACGTTTAATAACCTGCTCTCCAGAATATATATATGAGGGCATATATATATGCAAACACATATCTGCATATACATATATAGAAGCACTTTCAACTTCATTCTAAATTACTGACATTTTCTCCACTTTCTTTAATTTAGATAATCAATAAAATAATAAATCAACCTCTGATTTGTAGCATTTGCCATTTTCTGAGGTGTAAATGATCACACACAAAATTTAACAATCAGCTGTTGTGAGCTGGTTCAAGCTGGCTCCAGCAGACCCCTGATTAGAGTCCAACCCTTTTTTTTAATAGAAGAAAAAGCCAAGGTTCAAAGGAGTTTAGTGACTTGCTCTAAGTCACATAGGTGGTAGTAGAGCTGGGTTTCATGACCAGATTCTCAGTACCCATTATATTATTCTTTTTACCCCAGACATTAAGTGATGAGACATGTCCTCCACCCACTCAGCCATATTATCTCTAAGGCTAGGAAACAGGAAATGCCTGATATTTTTCAAAGCATTGTTCTTACATTTCAAAAGGCAGGAAAGAGGCATATTGACAGTGCTTAAACATCATTACCCAGCCATCTGCTGAGTTAATATATAGGGAGGAGGATGAGAGGAAGAGACAGGACTCCTTTTGTTTACTTGACCCCAGACTGAGAATATACCCTAAGAGAATAAATTTTAACATTAGAGAGAAGGATAAATCAGAGAATTACTGTCATTAATCCGAAGGAAATCAAATTAATTATACAGGAAGAGTGATTAGCCTTCTGAGAAATATAATTCAAGGTATTCTGGACTTAAGCTTACTACTTGTCAAATTACCCAATTACACACTTGTTAAAAATCTTTTTTCAGTGAACATTTCATGGCTAAGAAATAAATACATTTGTAGTTTTCATCCTCAGCTTAAACCTAATCTCCCAGAACCAGGAAGGTATGAGGGATCATAAATGTAGTTGAAGGGACTTCAGCGGCCATCCAAGACAACTTCTTCATTTTACAGATAAAGAAACTGAGGCCAAGAGAGGTGATCTTTGGCTTACGGTCATAGAGATGATAAGTGTTAGGGGCAGAGTTTGAATTTAAGTCCTCCAATTCTTTCTCATGGTACCATGCTTTCTTTCTTAGAGATCACTGACAAAATACCCCACAAGAGACAAGCTGAAAATAAAAAGCCTTAACTTTTCCTTCCTTAAGCTCAGCATGACATATGGCAATGACCAAGAAAAACAAGGGGTGGGAGGCAAGAGATGATTTCTCTTTCCTGTCTTGGGTAAGCATGTCTGAATAATTAGAGAGAATTTGAATTTTTCCTTAAAGCTTTTAATACCTAAGATGGGTTAAAGAATTTCTCTATAGGAGAGGTGATGTGGAGCATGGGTAAGGCCCTGAGGTTAAAATCAGGAAGACCCAGATTCAAATCTTGCCGTTATTACTTACTGCCTGTGTGACCTTGAACAAGTCTGTTCACCATTACATACCACTGGCAGGTCCAATGGCATGATAATGTGGTGGAAAGAGCGATCAAATAACAAGCATTTATTAAGTACCAATTATATACAAGACACTATGGTAGGTCTAGGATATACAAAGAGGAAAATGCTCTCAGGGATGCATTGTATTGGGGATGCAACATGAAAGTGAGAAAGAAGACTTTGGCCATTCACATTTAGTAGACTTGACATGAATTATAATACATCAAAGGAGACTGAGGCATGGTGAGACAGAGGAGAACCAGAAGAAGGAAGAGTCATGGAAACTAAACTTAAAGAAGTCATCCCTGTGGAGTTATCCCCTTACCACAGGGAAGTCAAGAAGGATGAAGATTGGTAAGAGTCCATTAAGTTTAGCAATTAAGAGATTGCCATCATTTGATTTGGAATCAGAAGACCTTGTGTCAGAATTTTGACTCTGCCACTAATTTCTTGTGTGACCTTGGGCAAGTCACTTCCCTTCCCCTGGGATTCATTTTCCTTATCTGTAAAATGATGGAGTAGGAGCAGATGTCCTCTGGGGTTCCTTTCAGCTCTAAAGATATGATCCCATGATTCCAGGTCTTAGGCAGGTTATGCCCCCTCAGTGAAAGAAATTTCTATGCCTGGTGTTCTCCACCAATTAAGACAGTTTTTTTTCATATTTCCCACAGAAAAGAAATGTTAGCCAAATTTGCTAATCGTTAATCAAATGGTACCTTCACATGAATTCATAGAATCAACCTTACAAATATAAAATTGAGGAACGATAGCTAAATAGCAGTTTAATCTGAAAAAGATTTAAGGATTTGAGAAGAGTGCAGGTTGCATATAAATCAACAAGGTATTAAGATGGCCAAGGAAATGGATGAGGTTAATGGCTGTATTAAGCAAGGCATAGTGTCCAGGTCTACAGAAGTAACTGTTCTGTTGTAATCTGATTGACAATTGTCCATAAGGTAACTAGTATTTTTGATCCCAAGGAGATTATATCAGGATAACTGTGTTCAGTTTTGGGTGCATTGATTTAAGAAGGTCATTGACACAATCACAAATGTCCAAAGGAGATAGACCAGAATTACATCTAGAGGCAGAAGAAACATTAAAGGAAATCTAGTTCAACTCCTTCATTTTACAGATTAGGAAGCCAAGGTCCATGGAGGTTATGACTTGCCCAAGGTCACACAAGTACTAAGGGGTCAGAAGTGGGATTTGAATCCAGATCCTCTAAGACTACACTTTGGCCATTGTATCATGCTACTTCCACTTACTCAATGAAAGAGTGTTCAGCAAATGTGAGACAATGACTAGGGACATTTAACCTGGAAAAAGCTCAGTGGGAAGAAACATGATAGCTGTTTTCAGGAATCTAAAGGGCTAATATATGGAAGAGGGATTAGATTTTCCTGCTCAGCACCACAGGATAGAACCAGGTACAATGGGTGGAAATTGTACATTGGAAGATTTAGTTTTGATGTCAGGGGAAAACAACTGCGATGACAATAAAAAAAAACTATAAGCATGATAGCATTCCCAAAGAGAAATAGTATGCCTCAGGAGGTCTTTAAACAGAGGTTGAATTGACTACTTGGTAATGTTATAAGTGGAGATTCCATCGTAGGTTCCTCCCAGATTTGAGATCTTGTGATCCTCTGAGGAGTTATAATTTTTGTTGGTTCAGGGAGTACCCATACTCTATAACAATAATAACCACAAAATCATAGAACATCAAAAATCTTGAAATAGGCACAAACAGGTACAGACATAGACACATTCAACAAGAAGAAAGAATGTTGATTAAGGAACTTGTATATGCTACCACCAGTAGCTCCCTTATTATTACTAAATTTCTTGGTCAATTCAAATAATTGGACTGATTTTTAACAGTAGGTGATAGACTTAATTAACCATATGGAGCAGTCTTTGACATTTTTTAGACGTTGTCAAAGAATTATTGGAAAATTCATGACCAACAAATCAAAGGTGAAAGAGGAAATTCTTTATAGTTATGGAACTTGAAAGGGAGCTGTCTTTAATGATATACTAACTCATAAATTTTAAAATTAATTCCATTGGGCAACTTAGATCATGCAGTGGATAGAATGCTGGGCTTGAACCTGAGTTTGAATTTGGATTCAGAAATTTAGGGGTTGTGTGAGCAAGTCACGACCCCTGTCTGACAAAGTTTCCTCAACTGTCAAATGGGGATAACAACAGTACCTACCTCCCAGGGTAGTTGTGATGATGAAATGAGATAACATTTGTAAGTCTCTTATCACAGTACCTGGCTGGTAGTAGCTGGTATTTAATTATTTATTTCCTGTTTCAGATAATCTCAGTACTTATAAATTCAACTCAACAGAACATTTGTTGAGTATCTATTATATAATCACTGTAATTGACATCTAGGATACAAAGACAAGCAATGCTGTAGGAAAGAGGCCTGGGGGTTTCTTCTCCTTTGAGGTCATGTGGTCCCAAGAAATAGGTCTCAGTCCTTGACCTTTACTTTGGTTCTTTCCCATTCCTGTGGTGGGGTTGGTTCCCCTGATCTTGTGACTTTTTTCAAAGGTGAGAACTTTCTAAGAATCCGTAGTTGATAGATAGTTTAGTACTGGTGCCCAGAGGAGTAAAGAGCAACTTTTAGGAATGACCTCTGGGGCCCAGCCCAGCTGTTACTAAGAGAAGGACTCATTCTACATCTGGAAGCCACATCTGGATCTTAACTTGGTGAGGAAAATGTTGTGTAGAAACTGGGCTAAGTTTTGAGCCTACCCTCTCTAGAGACCAAGGTAGAAAAAATGAGTGCTCGTGAAGTGTTTGGGGGGGTGGAGAGGGAGAGATTTGTACTTTTTGTTTTTGTTACATTTTCAAAGTAAGTATATTTTTATAAAATCTAATTGATATTAAAAGGTTAAATGGAACTATGGCAGCAGTCACTAGGACCTAAGGAGGGGGAGTGGAGGGAATGTAGCCAGTTTGGGGCTCAAGCCATTGGTAGTAGTGAACACATTGTGAAACAAATCATGGTTCTCTGGAAATCTGAGGAGAAAATGGAGTGGCTCCAGGGCATACATACTTACTACATTTGTGAACTTCTGCAATCAATCAATAAACATTTAACAAGCACCTATTATGTGCTTACTAGGCACTGTGCTAAGCTTTAAGGGCTCTAAAAGAGGTAAAAGGCAGTCCCTACCCTAAGGAGTTTATAATCTAAGGGGGCAGAAAACAAAGTAATTTCAAGGGGGAGAGAATCCTAGCAATGGGGTGGAACCAGGAAAAGCCTATGGGGAAAAAATAACAGCTGAGCTACGGTGGAAAGAAATGAGCCATCCTGAGAAGTGGAGGTAGGACAGACATGCCTTCTGGATGTGGGGGACCATCTTGTAAATGACCAGAGATGAGTATACAGGAAATCATTTTTTATTGGAATGGAAAGCGTATGAGGGAATATAATATGAAATAGGATTGGAAAGATAAGTGGAGGCCATACTATGCAGGCTTTTAAACACCACTCTAAAGATTTTGTATCTCATTCTACCCACAATAGGGAGTCATTGAATATTTTAGAATAGAGGAGGGGCAAGGTCAAATCTGTGTTTTAGGAATACCAAACTGGCACTAGGTGAGCATTATTTGAGAATACTTGATTCTAAGAACATTGGAGGGAAAAATAATTTAAATCTTTGGTTGAAAAACAACCACTTAGTAACTTTTTTTTTTAATTTGCTAATTAGAAAAACACTAAAACAAATTGTTTCTCATTAGGAAGTAATTTGGTATTTTGTGCCAACAGCTAATTGTTTATTAATTTAGGGTTTTTTGTGTGAATTTCTGTTTAAGTAGGCTATGCTCTGAATTCTCACTCATTTCCATTAGTTAGCGGATGTTAAATGGTCCTTTATGTAAGATACAACCAACCAACAAACAAACCCAAAACATGAACAAGAAACAAAACTAAAAAATTAGGAGAGTGACAGGAATTGACCGCTCTGCCCTATCTCTGAGAAGTCTCCCTTCTGCTACTTCTCATGTGAAAGAAGACAGGGTGGGGGTGGAAAGAAACAGGACTCAGAGTCAGGAAGACCCAGTTTCAAATCCCTTTTCAGACATTTATAAGCTATGTCTGTCTAACAAATCAATAAATGCTTCTTGATGGACTGACGAGGTATGTGACCCGGGGTAAGCCTCAGTGTCTCCTCTACAAAAGGAAGAGACTCAAATTAAGGAATATATGTACAAATGCTTAACAAATCTCAAAGTGCCATATGGAAGTTAGCTACTATTAATATTATTCAACCTAAAGGACTCTGAGGTTCCTTCCAGCTTATATCCTGCAATCATGTGATTTACCACCTCTTATTCTTTGCTTTGGCTGTTTCTCATTGTCCATACTTTCCCTCCAAATTACTGCATGCATGTATACATGTTTGCGTGTGCATACACACATATGTGTACACATACACGCACTGTGTATGTATTTTGTATTTATTTATCAGGGTATGTATTGGCACTGCATCCTTTCCCAGCAGAACATACCTGAGGACAGAGACAATTTAATTTTTGTTTTTGTAACTTCACTATCTAACAGTCCCTGGCATATGTTACCACATATTGGGAACTTGGTGAATGGGGTCAGGTGACACAGTGGATAGAACACAAACCCTAAACAGAAAGCTCAAACCTGACCTTAGACATTTACTAGCTGTGCAAATCTGCTCAAATCATTTCATCTCTGCCTCAGTTTCCCCAAGTGTAAAATGCGGATAGTTACAGAACCTCCCCCTGAGGATGGTTGTAAGGATCAAATGAGATAATATTTGTTACAGTGCTTAGCACAGTGCCTGGCACTAAATAAACAAATAAAGATTAATAAATACTTATTTCCTTCTTCTTTCCTCTCTTATTTATGTTGTTAAAAACCTTGTTGGGGCAGCTGGGTGGTGCAGTGGTTAGAGCACCAGTGCAGGAGTCAGGAGGACCTGAGTTCAAATCTCACCTCAGACACTTGACCCTCACTAGCTGTGTGACCTTGGGCAAGTCACTCAACCCCAATTGCCTCATCCTGGGTCATCTCCAGTCATCCTGATATCACTGGATTCAGATGGCTCTGGAGAAGTGAGGCTGGTGACCTGCATAGGTCTCCCTCACTCAAAACAAAGTCAAGTCATGTCATCATTTCTCTGATGGTACGTTCTTTGGCAGCTAAGGATGAACACACACACATTTGGACTCTAAGGTGACAGGACCATAGATTTAGAGCTAGAAGGGACCTTAGAGATCCTCAAATTCAACACTGTTACATTACAAATGATAAGGATCAGAGAGGTCGTGATTTACCTGGTATTACACAGCTCATATATGCGAGGGAAGGGATTTGCATATTGGTCTTCCTGGCTTCTCTTCCAGTGACTTAAAAAACAAAACAAAACAGCATTCATTGGCAGTTTTCTCTGGTTCATCTCTCAGATGGTATAAAAAAATTAATAACTGTTTTAATTGGATTGAACTGAATGTCAGTTATGATCGTTGTTAGTTTTTCCTCTCCCCTTTTTGGTATTTTAAACCGCATGGTCTTTGCTGGGGGGTCTTTGCAGACCCTAATGTTCATAGCCATTTATTCAACAACTTTATTACATGGCTACTATGTGATCTTGAAAATGTTTTGGAGGGGGCAGTTTCTATCTGATCACGTAATGGCTAATCTTCTCAGTCTCACCCATTCACTTCGAGCTAGGGGAAAGTACATCACTTCTGGCAGAGAAAACGAATGGGTCGCTTTTATGGCTGGGAAATGAACGCCTCCGCCAGGTAAAATAGATGTAATTTTCACTTATGAAAATATCACAGTAAATCACACATTTACTCTGTAAATCCTCTTCCCTTCAGCTTTAATTCATCAGAAGGATAAGAAGAGGCACATTTCTTCTTCCAAGGGGACTGGTTTTTCTGACACTCCACAATAAATTGCCCTGTTCACAGTGGCTTTGCCAAGAGCCAATCCAAACCCCTGCCACTCAATCTGAGATGCAGACTGGGTGTCTTCCCCACTGTCTTCTGTGATTAGGAGGGATTACAGCATTATTCATCTGGCAACTGATGACTATGACTGCTCTCCAGTCACAGACCAAAAGTCACATGCTAGTATACTCTTGCTATAACCCCCTCTCAAAATTTACATCCTGAAAATTCAGTCAGCACAAAGGGACAGAGATAGGCACCTGGTCTGTGATTACATTGATATAGGGATCTCCCAGATGTGGGAAGTCCCTCTACCAATATTTATTGACCCCTGCTCTGCAACATATAGTTTTAGTAACCTGGAAACACTGATTGGTTAATGACCAGTCTGAGATCGAAGCATTAGAAATAGATTGAATCCAGGTTTTACCAGTTCCAGCCAGCTTTCTATTCACTACACTATGTTATGCTGCCTGTTAACTGATTAAAAGACATTATGTGCCTTAACTGACATAGACAAAAATGGTCATTTCTTCATCACAGCGATGTTAGAGTTGAGAGAGACCATGGTGGCTATTTTGGGGCAGCTTTGTGGTGCAGTAGACAGAGTGCCAGGCCTAAAATCAGAAGGATCTGAGTTCAAATTCACCCTCAGGTACTTACTAGCTGTGTGACCCTGGGCAAATCACTTAACCCAGTTTCCTCATCTGTAAAATGATCTGGAGAAGGAAATATCAAATCTCTGCCAAGAGGTCTCCCAGTGGGGTCATGAAGAGTTAAACACAACTGAAAAAACTGAACAACAGGCCATTTACTCTAAACCAGACATGAACAATGAATCATTTCCTCTATAAGATCTCCAACAAGAGGTCATTCAGCTTCTCTTTAAAGACTCCTCCCCTCCTCCTTCCCTCTGCTTTCTGTCTCTGTTAGCCTCTCTCCACCCCCCTGTCTTTGTTTCTCTCTCTCAGTCTCTCCTTTTCCTTTGTTTTGGAGATTGGCTCTCCCCAACTCTCCCAAACTGCAAATGCCACTCATGGGCCATATCCCACTACTGATCATCCATTGCTCTGTTTCTGGGCTGATTCAGCCCTCCTTAGATGATCTGGAGGCTGCTTCCTCTCAGGGGTTATCATATTGGTACCAGATTCGGTATAGACACTGTATCATGCTAGTCAATTTTAGCTCAGAATCCTGAGCTCAAGTAAATCACCATCCTCAGCTTCTCCAGCAACAACAAATATTTGTGGGGGTATGCCACTATGCCTCATCCAGTTTATTCCTGTTATTATCGATATCCTTCCTAAAATACATCTAGCTCCATACAGGTTCTCATCAGGATAGAAGACTTGCTATGCCCAATTCTACCCAAATCTGAATCAAATTTCTTCTCCTTTGTCTTTCTTTACTGACTGGGACCAGGTATGTATCAGGTGGAGCTGACCAAACAATTTTAAGGTATTCCATTGAACGACCTGTTCAACAGGTTGGCTAAATGGTTAATTACAAAGCACACAATTATTATTGCTTAGCGTTCTTTGTGCTAAGGATTTCAGGAATGCTGTTTCTAAAGGAGCCTCCAAGATCTCTTTCCTTATGACAATGTATTTAAATATGAGGAAGGAAATCCTTAGTTCTGATTTATTTATGCAAACAAGGGAGCAAGTAAGAGCTTTGAATCCTAATTCCTACAGGAAACAGAAACGAAGGTATTTTGAGCTAGGAGGGGCTCAAGAGATATTGAATCCAATCTCCTAATTTGATACATGTGGAAACTAAGTCCCAGGAAGATTATGTGACTTGCTCAAAGGTATAAGATCATAAATAAGATATAAAATTTAGATGACTTTCTATAGATAGCCAGATAAAATGAACAATTACAAAATGTTGTCTTTTATTGTGACTATGCTAAGCTCTGGGCTAAATAAGAGCTGGGGAGACAAATAAAAGATAGTCATTGTCCTCAAAAAGCTTATCTTCTAATGAGAAAAAGATAACAAATAAAGGACAGGGGAAAGGGTCAGGTGGGAGGAAGGGGAATTTTTGTCTTTGTATCAAGATCCAAGCACAGTTCCTGAGCCTTGAATATAATAAGTACAAAATAAATGTTTGATCTTAGAGCCTACTGAATCCATCCCCTCTCATTTTATAATTGAGGAAACTGAGCCCCAGAGAGCGACTAGGTGATCTGTACAATGTCATAGGATCATACCATAGGTTAGCCATTTAGAGTTATTAGGGTTCTTGGGTGATCTAGTGCAATCTCTTCCTGCAAAAGGGTAGCAGAAGGCTGCTACATATTTCCTAGTTTTCTTTTACTTCCTCTAAGGTACCAATAAGTTGAATGACTAACTTTTTTCCTGCTATCTGCCTTCTGTTTCCCACCTCCATGCATTTGAACAAGGGCAGCTAGGTGGCCCAGGGGATAGTGTGTCCATCTGAAGGCAGAAAGAACTGAGTTCAGCCTCAGACACCTATGTAACCCCTGGGCAAGTCACTTACCACTCTTTACCTCAGTTTCCTCATTTGTAAAATGGGCTGGAGAAGTTAATGGCAAACTACTTTAGTATCTTTGCCAAAAAACCCCAACATATTGGGGGTCAGGACTTCTGCCTAGAATCTATCCTTACTCGTAATCTCTGTTCTTTGAAATGATTTCCTTTTTTTTTTTCAAAAAATAAATTTTATTCTCTTTTCCAAGACATGCTAGAAACTGATAAAAATTTTTAAAAATAAGAACCATTCTTCAATCAATAAATGGTCAAAGGATATGAACAAGCCATTTTCAATCCTCCTATCTCGAAGACTCAGTTGCTTTGTCCCCAGCAAAACCTTCTCTGTTTTTCTTCCAACCCTACAAAAGTGATCTTTCAGTCCTCAAAATTTTCCAGCCCCCATGGCTGTCTCCTTTGCTCTCAGGCACTACATTGACTCAGTGGTTAAAGAGCTGTACCTAGGGTCAGTAGGACCTGTGTTCAAATCTTACCTCAGGCACTTACTAGTAGTGTGACCTTGCATACTTTTTTACCTCTATCTGCCTCAGTTTTCTTATCTGTCAAAGAGAGATAACAATAATAGCTTACTCTCAGGTTTGTTGTGAGGATAAAATTATATACTTTTAAAAAAATGCTTTGCACACCTTGAAATACTATATAAACACTAGTTGTTTTAATTGTACATTTCATATCCACCTTAGTAGATTCTGAACTCCTTAATATCAGGGCCTATCTTTATATCTCGAGATCCTTAGTATGACATCTGCATCCAGTAGATAATGAATACGTTTCTTGAATTGAACTTAAAAAGATGGCTGATCACTGTCCCTTAATTAAAAACACCAATTGTTGATCCCTTGGGGTCATTGTTGTTTAGCTGTTTCATTTGTGTTCGATTCTTTGTGGTGACCCCATTTGGGTTTCTGTTGGCAAAGATACTGGAGTGGTCTGCCATTTCCTTTTCTAGCTCATTTTATAGTTGGGTAAACTGAGGAAAAAGGGTTAAATACTTGCCTAGGGTCACATAGCTAGTCAGTGTCTGAGGCCAGGTTTGAATTCAGGAAGATGAGTCTTCTTGACTCCAGGTCTAGCACTCTATGCACCCTGGTGGCTGTCATATGGTACCATTGGGGACCAATAAAACCAGTGTCTTCAAAGGCACTTTTTTTCTTCTCTCTGTGAAGACAGGGAACTGGACCAGATGACCCTACCGAGAAATATTCTGTATAATAGAGGTCTAGTTAGCATACCAGAGTCCCAGAATATCTGATACTCTTAAAGAGGTGACACATCACCAAGTAAGCAGGACAGACAAAAAAACAGATATTGGATGGGAGATCATTGAGTAATGGTGGAAAGAGACTTTGATTTGGAATAAGAGACTTGGGCTCAAATCCTGCTTTTGCCACTCACTACCTGTGTACTCTTGGAAAAAATATTTACCCTCCCTGTGCCTCATTTTCTTCATCTATGAAATAAGAGAGTTGGAGAAGATGGCCTCTGAGGGTCCTTATTCTAGATTGGTGATACCAAGTCACTTAATCTTTATAGGGCTCTGTTTCTCCATTTGTTAAAATGAGGGAGTTAGATGAGATGACATCTAAGGTCCTTTCCAGCTCTAACTCTATGAGCCTTTGAAATAACTTGCTTAAGGGCACAAAGTAAATTAATAACAATAATATTAATAATTGCTATTATATTTATAAACTTACTTTAGTTTTGTAAAGTACTTTAAATATATATTATCTTATTTGAACCTCAAAATAATCCTATAAGGCCAGGATTATTATTATCCTCATTTTATAGGTGAGGTAACTGAGGCAGATTGAGGTTAAGTGGCTTTTCCAGGGTCACATATAGCTAATGTATGTGAGTGAGGTAGGATCTAAACTCAGGCCTTCCTGATTCCAAGTTCAACATTGTACCCACTGTGCCTTTTTATTTAGTGGAAGAACTAGGATTAGAACCCTAACCTTTCTAATCCAGTGTTTCTAATCCAATGTTTCTTTAAGAATCAACCTAGATCAACCCACAGAACGGCTAGAGGGGAGTAACTCACGGCTAATTCTGCACCCAGAGGCCATGGAATATTGGAGCGAGGGAGATTTCTGTTCCAGAGAGACCTGCAAACCTCTTGCAAAAGGTCCATCGCGCTGCAGACACGGAGCCCAGTCCAGACCTGCGGCAGCCGGGGCTCTGAGAGGTACAGATCTGAGCAGGCTTCAGGGACGGGATATCCAGTGGCAGCACAAGCCCCCGCACCAACAGGTGACGAGGGTCGGTGAGAGAGTCTCTTTGGCGGGTCGAGAGGGGAGTGGGGTGCCCCCATGGCTCGGACCCCCCCGGGAGATAGAAGCTGAGAGGCGGCTGCAGACAGGGGTTCCCCAAGCGGGCGGGAGCCTGGATCCATCGTGGAAGGTCTGTGCATAAACCCCCTGAGGGAACGGTGCCTGAGAGGCGGCCCTGCCCCACCTGACCATCTGAACTTAATTCTCACACCGAATAGCAGCCCTGCCCCCGCCAAAAGCCCTAAGGCGGGAAGCAGCATTTGAATCTCAGTCCCCAAACGCTGGCTGGGAGGATCAGGAGGTGAGGTGGGTGTGAGGAGAATATTCAGAGGTCAAGCCACTGGCTGGGGAGAATACCCAGGAAAGGAAAAAGAAATAAAACTATTGAAGGGTACTTTCTCGGAGAAAAGACACTTCCTCCCTTCCTTTCTGATGAGGAAGAACAATGCTTACCATCAGGCAAAGACACAGAAATCAAGGATTCTGTGCCCCAGCCCACCCAATGGGCTCAGGCCATGGAAGAGCTCAAAAAGAATTTTGAAAATCAAGTTAGAGAGGTGGAGGAAAAACTGGGAAGAGAAATGAGAGAGATGAAAGAGAAGCATGAAAAGCAGATCAGCTCTCTGCTAAAGGAGAACCAAAAAAATGTTGAAGAAATTAACACCTTGAAAACTAGCCTAACTCAATTGGCAAAAGAGGTTCAAAAAGCCAATGAGGAGAAGAATGCTTTCAAAAGCAGAATTAGCCAAATGGAAAAGGAGATTCAAAAGCTCACTGAAGAAAATAGATCTTTCAAAACTGGAATGGTACAGATGGACGCTAAGGACTTTATGAGAAAGACAGATATCACAGAACATAGCGTGAAGATTCGAAAAATGGAAGATAATGTGAAATATCTTACTGGAAAAACAACTGACCTGGAAAATAGAATCAGGAGAAACAATGTAAAAATTCTGGGACTACCTGAAAACCATGATCAAAAGAAGAGCCTAGACATCATCTTCCATGAAATTATCAAGGAAAACTGCTCTGAGATTCTAGAACCAGAGGGCAAAATAAATATTCAAGGAATCCGCAGAACACCGCATGAAAGAGATCCAAAAAGAGAAACTCCTAGGAACATTGTGGCCAAATTCCAGAATTCCCAGGTGAAAGAGAAAATATTGCAAGCAGCTAGAAAGAAACAATTCAAGTATTGTGGAAATACAATCAGGATAACACAAGATCTAGCACCCTCTACATTAAGGGATTGAAGGGAATGGAATAGGATATTCCAGAAGTCAAAGGAACTAGGACTAAAACCAAGAATCACCTACCCAGCAAAACTGAGTATAATACTTCAGGAGAAAAAATGGTCTTTCAATGAAATAGAGGATTTTCAAATTTTCTTGATGAAAAGACCAGAGTTGCAAAGAAAATATGACTTTCTAACACAAGAATGAAGAGAACCATGAAAAGGTGAACAGCAAAGAGAAGTCATAAGGGACTTACTAAAGTTGAACTGTTTACATTCCTATATGGAAAGACAACATTTGTAACTCTTGAAACATTTCAGTATCTGGGTACTGGGTGGGAGTACATACACACACATGCACACATGCACACATACATAGAGACAGAGTGCACAGAGTGATTTGAAGAGGATGGGATCATATCTTAAAAAAAAATGAAATCAAGCAGTGAGAGAAATATATGGGGAGGAGAAAGGGAGAAATTGAATGGGGCAAATTATCTCTCATAAAAGAGGCAAGCAAAAGACTTATTAGTAGAGGGATAAAGAGGGGAGGCAAGAGAAAAACATGACGTCTACTCTCATCACATTCCACGAAAGGAAAGAATAAAATGCACACTCATTTTGATAGGAAAACCTATCTCATAATACAGGAGAGTGGGGGACAGGGGCACAAGCAGGGTGGGGGGGAGGATGGAGGGGAGGGCATGGGGAGGAGAATGCAATCCGAGGCCGACACTCATGGGGAGGGAAAGGATCTTAAGAGAATAGAAGTAATGGGGGACAGGATAGGATGGAGGGAAATATAGTTAGTCCCATACAACACAACTAGTATGGAAATCATTTGCAAAACTACACAGATTTGGCCTATATTGAATTGCTTGTCTTCCAAGGGGAAGGGGTGGAGAGGGAGGGAGCTAAAGAAGTTGGAACTCAAAATGTTAGGATCAAATGTAATGTTCGTACCACTGGGAAATAAGAAATACAGGTTAAGGGGTTAAGAAAGCTATCTGGCCCTACAGGACAAAAGAGAAGACGGAGACAAGGGCAGGGAGGGAGGATAGAGGAGAGAGCAGATTGGTCACAGGGGCAACTAGAATGCTTGGGTTTGGGGGAGGAGGGGAGAAAAGGGGAGAAAATTTGTAACCCAAAATTTTGTGAAAATAAATGTTAAAAGTTAAATAAAAAAAAAAAAGAATCAACCTAGATCTTTAGTGTTGGGCTTTAATATTAAGTCTGATACAGTGGAAAGAATACCAGACTTTTGGGCAGGATGCCAGGATTCAAGATTTAGTTCTGAAATTTACTAGGTGTGGCATTGGGCAAGTGACCTAACATCTTTTGGCTTCTATGCTCTCCTCTATGAAAGAAGGAGGTGCAACTAGGGCACTCACAAGGTCCTTTCCAGCTGCAAAACTTATTGCTCTATGATCTTACACAATCCCACTTCCCTATTCCTGATGTCTGATTTGGATCATAAGAAGCCACAAACCATAATGGATAGAGTCCTGGACTTGTAATCAGGAAGACTAAAGCAATTATTGGTTGTGTGACCCTGAGTAGGCTATTTAATCTAGGGCAGCTAGTTAGCTAAGTGAATAGAACTCAGAAAGACCTGAGTTCAAATCTGACCTCAGGCAACTTACTAGCTGTGTGATCTTGGGCAAGTCACTTGGGTTCTGTTTGCCTCAGTTTCCTCATCTATAAAATGAGCTAGAAAAGGAAACAGCAAATCACTCTAGTATCTTTGCCAAGAAGACCTCAAATGGAGGTCACAAAGAGTCAGAAACAATTGAAACAGCTGAACTACAACAACCAGCCTTAGTTTCTTCATACGTAAAATGGGGATAATAGTACCTACTTCAAAGAGTAGAGCATTCTGAGCTCATATTGATCAGTCACAGTCAAACCCAGTATAATTGGACTCTAAGATAATAATGTCATTTTGCTCCTCTTGGACCACAACCAACCAACCAATCAACTTCAAAGGGTCATTATGAAGATCAAATGAAATAACATATTTAAAACACCTTACAAACCTTAGAAAACTCAATAAATGCTAGAGATTACTGATGCTACCATTAACTCATAGATTTTGTCCTGGAAGAGATCTTAAAAGTCATGGAAGTCAACTTCCTCATTTTATAGATGGAGCAAATGAGGTGAAACATTTCATGACTTGCCAAGGATCAGACATTCATAGAATGTGAGAGTTGGAAGGGATGTCAGTATCCATCTGTCAGTATCCATCTGGTCTAGCCTATACACAAAAGGAAATCCATTATAAGATACTCAACAAGCAGGATTGTCTAGACTCTCCTTAAAGACTGCCAAAGAAGAGGAACTCAGCACTTCTCTAGGCTTCCCATTCCTCTTTTGGACAGCTCCTTTAGGATTTTTTTTTTTACTTGATCCAGAGCCTAAATTGTTGTCTTTGAAACTTTCACTTATAGTTCCGCATTCTGCCCTCTGGGGCCAAGAACACAATCAAGGATTCACATGACAAATCTTCAAATACTTGAACACAATTAGCAAAGGCCCCCCCTTCTTTAGGTTAAATATCCCCAGTTCATTGAATAAATTCTAATATGACCCTGGCTCAAGCCCTTTCACCTTTTAGTTGGACTTCCTCCAGTTACTCCCGAGCTTTTCAATATCCTTCTTAAATTGTGCTGCTCAGAATGGATCATAGGACTCCAGATGAGATCTGAGCATAGTGAGAAAATCACTTTCTTGTTCTTTGCATCTATGTCCCTCTTCATTTAGCCCAAGTTCAAATCAACTTTCTTTGATTACCATAGCACACTGCTTACTCACATTGAGCTTTTGATGCTTTTGATTTTTTCCAGGAAAAAAAAAAACAAAAACTAAACTTTCCTAACTATGCCTTTTCCAGCTTAAACTTGTGAGGTTGACTTTTTATACCAAAGGGCAAGACTTTACATTTATTCCTAGTGAATTTCACCTAATTAGATTCAGTTCAGTGCTCTAGCTTGGCAAGGTACTTTTGGATCTTCACTGCTATGTAGGGTATTCATTAACCCTCCTAGCTTAGTGACATCTGCAAATTTAATGAACATGCTATCTATGTCTTTATCCAAGTCACTGATAAAAATATGAAACAAAACAAGGCTGTACAGATCCCTCAGGTACTCTACTGGATGCTTCCTTCCAAGTTAACATTGGACCTTTAACAGTGACTCTTTGAGTCTGGCTATGCAACTGATTTTTATTCCATTGCCTAATCCAGAGTTGTTAAACATGGGCCATATGGCTGACTCCAGTCCAGAAAGCTACAGAACCAAATTAAAATGTAATTGGGAAATATTTAACAAAATAAACAAATATAAAAATAGAACATAGTCAATGTTAATATGTGGTTTTCTAAGTCAATCTGCTGAGCACAGGAATCCTTATATAAGGTAAAGATGCCTCTGTTTCTGAGTTTAACAGCACTCATCATTCATGTTTTTCCATCTTTTCCACAAGGACAGTATAAGATTTCTTCTCACAAGCTTTGCTACAGTTGAGATAAACTTTACCCATAGCAATCCTCTCCACTATGAATTTAGTGATCTGGCCAAAAACAAAACAAAAAGAAAATGAAGTTAATTTGATATGATTTGTCCTTAATGACATTTTTCTTACATCTCATGTCAGCTCATATAGATACTACATATGTGAGGGGAGATTTGAATACAGATATTCACGACTCTATATCCAATATTATTCATTAGGTTTGTAAATTCATCTAAAAACGTACAAGATTTTGTCCACAAAGGCAGAAATGTCATAGAGGGGACAAAAGAAAGCAATGAACTCAGAAGCTGCTTGAGAAACAGCTTGGCATAGTAGACAAAGAGTTAGCCTTGGAGTCAGGAAGGATGTGGACTGGATCTATGATTTCACTGGCATTGGAAACTCCCAAGTGACAAAAATCCCTCTACTAAAGCAGGTACATACATTCTCTGCAATTTATAGACAGTGGCCAAGGACAATGACAAGTCAAGTGAATCAACTAGGGTCACAGAGTCAGTATTTATCAGGGGTGAAATTCGAATCCAACTCTTCTTTATTATAAAACCAGCTATATATCCAGTATGCCAAGCTGTCTCTCTCGGAATAAGAAAGATTTGGTATAAATTCCCCTTCTGACATATAGTAGCTTTGTGACAGCAGGCAAGTCAATTAACCTTTCAACTTGAGTTTTCTTATTTATAAAATGAAGATAATAACAGTATCTTTCTTAGTGTTGTGGTGAGTCTCAAATGAGGTCATGTATTAGGGGTTGGCCCCTGAGGTCTCTTCCTAGCTCCAAATCTATGATCTTATATAAAATGCTTTGCAAAATTTAAAGTGTCACATAAATGTCCATTATCATTATTAATGAACAGAGCTATTAGTCCACTTGCAATCTGGTATGACTTCTCCACATGCAGGTTTTAGCATCTTCTGGTAGGTACAGCAAAAACTCCTGAGATTGTGAACACAGCCAACCTGGAGACCAGGATTTAAGTTGCAATGAGACTTGGGTGTTGCACGTGGCAGGGTCTGGGAGTTGTAACCATGCTGCTAATTGAGTTTCCAGTTCTTCTTCCTGTCCCAATTTCATTTAATTTATAATGAGGTTAATCTGAAGGTTAACACCAACAGTAGAGCGAGCAAACAAGCCATACACTGGCCAGTAGATTTGGCAAACAGGGAAAGAAGAAAGTTAATCAACAGATGTGAATATTAATTTTTTTTCCCAAAGACAGAATTTGAGATGAATAAACATGAGAAGAATGGGATTTAAGCCAGTCCCAAGGAAAGGTGGAAATTACTAATTTGACTCTGAGTGTCAGACCAGAGGTACTGTTTGCCAAGGAGTTTAATTATCCTGGCTGCCTTAGCCTCAGGCAGGGAGTGAGCTGAGGTATTCACTTTGAGATGTTAATTGTGGGATCAATACTGGAGGCAATCCCAGCTTGCTGGCTAGAGTTCTAGCTGGTCAGAATTCCCCTGAGGCGCTTTCCTCTACTCTGCTGCCAAAGAGATTTTCCTAAAGTACAAGTCTGACCCTACTCTATAAACTCCAGTAGCTTCCTTTTGACTTTAGAATTAAGTAGTGTACGAATATTTATCTGCTTACTCTATTTGAAAATAAGACTGTCATTACATCCTGGGAATGAGGAAGCTTTCACAGTTCAGCTGAGAAATAGGTAGGGAGGAAGTAGGTAGGGAGGAAGATGGAGCAATGAGGGAAGGGGCAGCATCAACCATGGACAGCTCCCTGGACTTCAAGTCAGGAGCACTTTGTTTCAGATGCTGCATCAAATGCTTGTTATCTGAGTGACCTTGGAGAAGTTTCTTTACTCAGCCTTTTACTCAGTCTCTTTACTCAGTTTTCCCATCTCTAAAAAATGTATAATAATAGAGTTGTGAAGATCAAATGAGGTAGATATATAAAAAATGCTTTGCAAACCTTAAAAGTTATATAAATGGTAGCTATTATTATTAGCCACATGATTAGCATCAGACTCTTGAACAAGCAGGATGCATTAATATAGCAACCTAAAGTTTCCTAAGTACTTTATATACATTATCTCACTTGAGCCTCAAAACAACCCTGTGGAATAGGTATTATTGTCTCCATTTTTCAGATGCGGAAATTGAGACCTAGAGAGATTCGCTGAATTGAATTTGGACTTTCCCATTTTCACAGAGCTGCTGAGTAACTGCAGTTGGAAGTAAACTTGGGGTTGCCAGAATATAAGCCCAGTACTCCATGATAATGGCCAATAATAATAAAAATAAAATTCACATATATGAAATTTAGGTTTTTTTGACTCCAGGATTAGCACTTTATCACACAGCCTAAGGGCTGGCACACAGTAGGTGCTTAGTAAATGTTTTATATTCCTCAAAGGAGGAATTCTTTACTAAATTTTGAATTAACACCACTAAAATCATGTGTCTGTACACCATCAAGTGAATTAGCTGATTGGCATATGTAGAAGACTGATGACTGTATCAAGGTTGCTGACAGATGTTAGTCCAATTTGGTTGATGGTGGGTTGAGTGTAGGAGGAATGGGTCTGATTTCATTTATAGAGAATGTTGTCCTTTCACAGTGAGTTCCTTCACCTCATGCTTCCTCATCATGAGTAGCAGCAGAATCTTTTTTAAAAATAGTTTGGGGAAAAGAGTTCTTGGAAGAAGGAGAGAAAATAAAACCAGTTTGGAATGAAGAGGAAGAGCCCTTGTAGACCTCAAACCATATTATAAAGCAGTAGGCATCAAAACCATTTGATACTCCTAAAAATAATAATAAACCAGATCAATGGACTGGACTAGACAAGATGGAATCACTAAGGCAATAGTCTAGCTTTTCAAAAACTAAAAACATAAATGACGTAGAAAAGAACTCCTTATTTGATAAGAGTTGCAGGAAAGCTACTTGGCAGAAATTAGGTCCAAATCAGCATATTGCACTCTATTCTGCAACATACCCAATCATTTTCCATCAATAACCCTGTTTGGCTTCAACTCCAGGGAACATCATTTCTCACCCAGTATAAGCCAGCTGATTGACTAGGCAGATTGACTCAGTTTTTTGGGTATTCAACAGCTTCTCAATTTCCTCAGTTGTCTCTTCCTTCTGACTAGAGGTTTGGAGGGTGGACTAATAAACTCCTCCCAAAGCCTTTCTTTACAGAGCATTCAGTTCAGGATTTTCCAGGTAACTCTCCATTTTCCATCAGCTGCTCTGTTTAGTTTAGACTCTATAGATCATCACGCCCTGGTGCCAGCACCCCTGGTCTCTCCCACATTTCACTTTCCTTTTGTGTATTGTTTTCCCCATTATAAGCTCCCTAAGGGTAGAATGCCTTTGTTTTCCTTATTTGTATCCCATGCAGCTAACATGGTGATTGGCACATAGTAGGCATGTAATAAATATTTAGTGAATTGAACTGATAAATCATCTGAAAATATTAAGGGTCACAATTAAAAAAGAAGTAAATCATACACTTTTCACAGCCATAGATAGATAAATTCTTAACTAAACAAGGAATAAAATTAATTGCAAAATGTAAAGTAGATAATTTTGATTCAACATGATTGCAAAGCTTTCGCGTAAGAAATAATACCTGTAAGAGAAAAAGGGAAGTAATGGGTAGGAAGACAGTTTTGTATTAAACGCTCTGATACGGGTTTACCATCCAAAATACATAGACAATTAAGAGAAATGTAAAAGATCAAAAGCTATTGATCAATAAATAAATGATCAAAGAAGATGAAAACAGTTCTCAAAAGAGCTATAGTAATAGTTAACATTTGTGTGTTACTTTAAAATTTGCAAAGCATCTGTCATATATTTTCTTATTTGAGCCTCACAACAACTATGTGAAGTGGGCACCATTATTTCCCTATTTTACAGATGAGGAAACTGTGACTAGAAGAAGTTAAAAGTGTTTTGTTGAAGGTCACAAAAGTTGCAGCTGCACAGCGCAGAATTTTAACTTAGGTTTTTCTGACTCCTATGCTAGTGCTCTATCAAAAACAACAACAAAATACAAATTAAAGCAACATTGAGGTTTCATGTCATACTTAGCAAATGTGTAAAGATAACAAAATATGAGAATAATCAATGTAGGGGAAAGTGGGGAAAGACAGGTGCACTAATGCATTGTTGGTGGAACTGTGGATCAGTACACTCATTCTGCAAAGCAATTTGGAGCTAGGCAAACAAACTGCCTATAGCGTCCATATCTTTTGACTCAGAAATTCCATTGCTAGTCATATAAACTAAGGAAATTTTGGGAGAAAAAAAGAAAGCCTTCATATATACCAACATGTTTACGGGAGCAATTTTTTTTGTTCTAACAAAAAAAGTACTTATCAATCAGGAAATGACTAAACCAATTGTAGTAAGTGAATGTCATGGAATATCAATGTACTTTAAGGAATAATGAATATGATGAATACAAAGGGGCATGGAAAACTTACATGAATTGATACAAATTTAAGTAAGCAGAACCAGGAAAACCATTGACTACGTCAATGTAAATGGAAAGAATCATCACAACACAAAGATGAATGTTATGAAAACACACACACATATACATACAGACACATATACATAATATACACATATATACAACTTGGACCTCAAAGAAAATATGTAAGAAGACATTCCCCCCTCCTAAATCCTTTGCAGAGGGTTCATCAGTGTTGAATATAATCTACATGGTCAAATTTCTTTCAATATAATGATGAGCTTTTTTCTTTTCTTGTTTTCCTTTTCTTTGTCTTTTTAAATCTCTGTTAAAAGGAGGGCTGTCTGGGAGGGGGAAGGGAGAAGACATAGGGGAAGGTTTTAGCTATTTAAAAACACAAATAGCAATAAAAATCTATATTTTTTCTTAAAAAAAAAAGGTAACTGCTTTCTGAGCCTTTACATTCTTCCAGATAACTAGAAACCAATGAGTTGGAAAATTTCTTATTTTTTACATTTTAAAAGAAGGTATGATACATTGGAAATGACATTGAACTTAAAATCAGCAGACCTGGGTTCAAATCCTGGCTCTACCACTTCTTGTCTGTATGATCTTAAAGATGTAACTCAACCTCTCTGAGTCTCCACTGCCTCATTTGTAAAATGAAGCAATTGAACTGATTTACCTCTGAAGTAGCTCTTAGGTGGAAATCTCTGGTTCTACATATATGTGTCAAGAGCTGGCCATTAGTCACCTGCCATTCAGTCAATAAACATTTGTTAACCACATACTATGTGCCAGGCAAAGTGCTAAATATGTTAGTATATCTATCTTGGATAGAGACGTAAATAGACTAGGGATTGAGCCCAGAGCTGAAAAGGAGAACAATAGACTGAATTGCTTTTGAAAAATTACACTGTGTTTTCAATGAACCCCAACTTCTCACTTAAACAAAGACCAAATCCTTTTTTAAAAATAAAAATCCTTCCAATGATTTTCTGGTGAGTCATGAAATGCTATTCTCCACAGAACTGAATTTGAAGGTCACCAAAAGGACAATGGAGAAGCACATCATTGTCACGAACAGGGAGCAACATGATATAAATGGGGAAAAGTGGCATAAAAGATGTCCTCAGAGAGATGTATCATCAGGGAAAAAAGTAGGTCAGTCACATGTTGAGAAAGATAATAGAAAGTTTGCTTGCTTGCTGCACTGGTATACTTATAATATCAAAAGAACTCCAAGAAGATTCTTAGCACATTGGGTGAAGGGTAGGTCAATATATTGTCCCATGACTCTTCTCTGTCTGTGATTGTGAGGTACAGATCACCTAGAATGAGGTTCTCTTCACTGATCACCACTCGTTGTTCCCTCATAGTCATTTAGGTTAGGCCTACATTTCCCTTACCTTTCTGTTGTGCCCTCTGGAAGTCCAGTTCTCTCATTAACAGGCTCATGTTCATATTAAGCCTGTGCCCTCACTCTAGAAATTAGTCTTTGTTTTGCTTTTACTTGTAAGTGTGGTCCATGATGCTAGGATCATAAGTCTTGGGTTTGGAACCAAAGAGGACCTTAGAATACATCTAATCCAACATCTTCATTTACAAATGAGGAAACTATGGCATAGACATGTGAAGTGACTTGCCCAGAGTCATACAGCGAATGTGGGCAGAAACTAAAGCTCAATCTTCCTGAATCTAAGTCCAGTGCTTTATTCATGATGCTATATTGTTATCTTCTAGTAGAAAATAAGCTCTTTGAGGGCAAGGACTGTTTCATTTTCCTCTTTACATTCCCAATACCTAGTAGAATAGTTGCTTAGCAAATTCTTGCCAAATTGAAGTTAATTGGGTAGACTCACTGAACACAGGCAGCATCCTGAGTTCTCAAAGGTTATACTAATGAGGCCCAAGTTCTGATAGGTCCTCCTAAGCTGAGAAGGGTTCCTGTCAAGACCTATTGATGGGTTGTATGTCTATAGTCTAACGATTACTTACTCTACATTTGTATAACCTCATCTTCAAGTCTGTCACCCAGTAATGATCTGGTTGGCTCCAGAACCTCTTAAAGATCATCTGTGTCAGAAAGAAGCTGCAATCTACCCAGGAGGATGGTAGACCTACTCAAATCATAGCTCTTTGAAGTAATTAATAATAGAAACCATCACTTACATAGTGCTTTAAATTTCACAAAGGGCTTTACAAATATCATCTCATTTCAATTTCACAATGACCTTGGGTACTATTATTATCCCCCATTTTACAGATGAAGAAACTGAGGCTGTGAGAGGTTAAGTGATTTGTCCAGGATCACACAGCTAGTAACTGTTGGAGGCTAGATTTGAACTCAGGACTTCAGGTACCAATACACTACCTAGCTTCCTCTAAGTATTGGAGTACCAAAGGTATCACTTTGTAATTATATTTTGAAAAAAATCTGCTGTTTCTCCAAGACCCTGCTCAGCTGACACCTGCTCTGTGGAACCTACCATGATCTCCACAGATTAAAGTGGTTTTCCTTCCTTAAATTTCTCAGAGTCCTTTGTATAGTCCTCTCCTCTTCACAAACTCCTCTCTCTCCTTGGTATCAGTTATCTGTGTATATGTCTTCTCATTACCCCTGCTCTACTATTCAGCTGTCAGAAACTTGAGAGCAGCCCCTATAGCAAATCTGTCTTTGAATTCTCAACCCCTAGTAAGGGTTCTTGCTCAGAAGAAGATGCATATAGTCAGTAGAGACATCGTGCAAACTTGGAATCAAAAAGATCTAAGTTCAGATCTTGCCTTAGACTCTTATTAGCAGCAGCTTAGTGGAATATAGAATAGACTAGAATCTAGGAATATAGAATAGACTGGGCTCAAATTCTGTCTTAAATAATTACTAATTATGTGACTCTTGGTAAATCATATGACATCTCTTAGATTCACTTTTCCTATCTGTAAAATAGGGATAATAAAATTATAATAAAATATCCCTCACAAAATACAATAATAACATTAATTATAATAATAACTAGCCTTTACACAGGACTTGAAGGTCTGCAAAACACTTAATCCTCAGAAAACCTTGGGTGGTAGGTGCTATTTTTATCCCCATTTTACAGAAGAGAAAAACTGAGGCAGAAAGAGGCTAAATGACTTGTCTAGGGTCATATATAGGTAATGAGGGTTTAAGGCTAGATTTGAACTCACATCTGCCTGACTCCACGTCCATCAGTCTACCCACTGTATCACCTTGTGACGATCATAGGAGGGAAATGTAAGGTGCTTTGTAAACCCCAAAGCACTATAGAAATGTGAGTGATTATTATTAGACACTTCATGAATGTTAACTGAATTGAACATTGAAGCTTTGAGTGTACTTGTATTGCTAAATATAGAAACTGAACACTGGCACGAGCAAAATTGTGTCCTGAGATTGGATGGGATCTATGATGGATGGAGGTTTTGATTAGTGCTTTTTTCCCTACTGTAAAATCATGGTATCATAAATTTAGAGCTGGAAGAAATCTCAGATCATCCTACTCACTTCCATTTCCCACTCCAGTTTCATTGGTGAGAAAGAAAAGGGATTGCAGCTTCCCCAAGGTCACAAAGCTATTAAGTGGCAGATCAGGGATCTGAATATCATTTTTTAAAAAATAAATCCATGGTCTTTCCTGCTATGTCCCCTTGCCTCTTGTTCTCTCAGTCCAGGAGAGTGTGCATTGGAATTGGCTTTCATAAAGTTTGAACATCTAACTTAATTTTATTTTGGCTTTAATTTAAAAGTATCAGAGCCTGTAATTGGGAAATTCATTAGGTAGTTGTGTAACTTGGGCCACATCTCTTTCCCTCTCTGGGCCTCAGTTTTCCCATCTATAAAATGAGGAGTTTGGATCATCAGGGGTTCCTATTTTTTTAAAGTATCCTATAACATTTTGGTTGTCTTTTGAAGCAGAAAGATAACTTTTTTCAGAAGAATGTTTTTAAATGCATAAATTAAAATAATAGGATCACAAAGGGAGTCATTATATTGAAATAAACCCATCCATCCATTTGTATCTATCCATATTTATCTATGGATATTTATTTATCAATCAATATTTATAACAATATAAATATCCATGTATATTTATCAATCTATCTTTCCATCTGTCTAGTCATCCATTCATCTCTATCTGCCCATCTTCATCTATGTATCTATGCATCTATGTATCATTCATCTATCCATTCATCCATCCATCCATCCATCCATCCATCCACCCACCCACCCGTCTCTCTATCTGTATGTCTGTCCCTCTGTCTCTGTCTGTCTGTCTGTCTGTCTGTCTGTCTGTCTGTCTGTCTGTCTATCTATCTATCTATCTATCTATCTATCTATCTATCTATCTATCTATCTATCTATCTATCTTTCCATCTATCTATCTATCTATCTATCTATCTATCTATCTATCTATCTATCTATCTATCTATCTTTCCTGGACTCTAGGATAAGGATGTCTGGACTAGATGATTTCTCCTAGTTCTGACATTCTATTAATCCATTACAGCTCCCTCCTCCAGCAAAAGTCCCACTGAGTGGTCCTGGACAGCTTGATGATATACTGTGACTATTTCCTAACATGAAAGGCAATTGGCTTGCATAGTATAGAAACCTAAGTTGAGATCTTTCTTCTTAAACGTTAGAAAGACTTAATAACAACACTATGGATTTATCACATTTTCAAACTGAATTATGATATATAAATCACTTTTCTTTCAACCTCTTCTGTGAGTAGGTGGTATAAATATTCACAGAATTAATGAATCTTAGAACTGAATGGACCTCAGTGGTATCTAGCCTAATCCTAATTAAGTGGGTATGATGTCTTCCCCCAATATATTCAACAAGTGATCAACCAGTCTTTCCTTGAAGAACTCCAATGAGGGAAGGTCACTGTCTCTTATGACAATCCAATCTAATTTTGGAGCACTCTAATTATGAGAAAGGTTATTTTCCCCTTTGCATTAAATTTAAATTTATGTCTCATAATACTCACTCATTGTTCCTAGTTCTATAAAATTAGGAAACTTTATAAAAGGAGAATTATAACAGACACTTAAAAATTGAAATGACTTGTCCATGGTGCTCTAACAGGATAATGGTAACAGTATTTAAGTTCAAAATCTGTGTTACATTGTATTAAACTCTTGTAATTCAACTCCAGAATTCTCTGTTCCAGCAAGACATGGAATGAAGGGTTGTTGTTTGACAAAGGAAACCAGTAACTACATCTAGAAGAGTATAAATCATTAGTGATTCTCTCCCTAAATGGAGGAGGGAAAATCCAGACAATGATCTATGGCCCTGGATAAATGAACTCATTAATGAGTCTTAATAAGTATTTAAAGATCTTTTCTCCCAGGGTGGATTTTTGCCCAGAACCCACAGGGCTTGCATGGGGGAACCACTGTTAATGAGTGAAGATTACCTGGAAATGTGAATCAGTGAAACTTACAACAACCTGTCATTGACTAGGGAAAAGGACCAGTGAATTTCATTGCATCTTAGCTTGGAGGAGGAAAAAAAGATCTCCTAGAATATTAAAGATTTAAAAAAAAACCAACTACTTCTCTTAAGAATTAGCTTGGAATATCAGAGTTCAAGTGCATCTTACTCTAAAATCTTTTCTTCAGGGAAAATTAGACCTTTCTTCAAGTAATGTGGGCCCAACAGTCTTAACTGGTACCAACCCCAACACTTGGCCGTATGAGTGATAGAAGTCACTTAACCTCTTGGTTCCCAGGTAACTCCCTAAGGCTATAAATGGTATTGGTTAATACCACTGGTACATTGGTATCAGACTATTCCTCAGTCTCTTTTACTGGAAATCTTTCCCAGATCACACCCTCTAATCATAGGTGTCCCACAGGGTTCTCTCCTGTGTCTTCTTTTCTTTGTGCTCTACACTACTTCACTTGGTGATCTCACTAGCTCCCATGGATTTAATTACAATCTCTGTGCTGATGATTCTGAAGTCTCCAATCTCCCTCTCCTGCTCCAACATCTCTGCTTAGCTCCAATCTCAAACCACTTTTTAGATACCTTGAACTGGATGTGTAGTAGACATCTTAAACTCAACATTGCTAAGGCTGAATTAATTATCTTTCTCCCTAAACCTTTTTCCCATCCTAAATTACCTACTATTGTCTAGGGTGCCACCATCCTGCTGGTTGTGCCCACCTTGGTGTTATCCTTGATTCCTCACTATCTTTCACCCATCATACTCAATCTGTTACTGAGGCCTATTGCTTTTACTTTTGCAACATGTCTCAAATTTACCTCCCTCCTCTCCTCTGCTACTACTACCACTAAGGTGCAGACCTTCATTACTTCATGCTCAGACTATTACAATAGCCTGTTGGTATGTCTGCCTGCCTCAAATCTCTCTGCGCTCCAGTTCATTCTCCATTCAGTTACTGAAGTTATTTTCCTAAAGAATAGTTCCTAACATGTCACACGCAAACACCTCCTCCTCCAAACACACTTAGTAAAATCCAGTGTTTTCCTATCCCCTCCATGAACATCCATCACATCTCTTAGCTCCTGGCATTTTCATTGGCTGTCCCCCATGCCTGGATTGCTATCCTTCTTCATCTCTGCCTACTTAGTTTCTTGGTTCCTATAAGTCTCAACTAAAATCTCATCTTCCATAGGAAGATTCCCCAAACTTTCTTAATTCTAGTACTTTGCCTCAGTTAAGAATTTCCTGTTTATTCTGTGTATACAGCTTTACATATACTTGTTTGTCTGTTTATTGTCTAATTTGTATTTATTTGCTAATTTTCTCATCCCTTAGATTGTGAGCTCTTTGAGGACAGGGACTCCTTTTGCCTCGTTCTGGATCCCTAGTACTTAGCACAGTGCCTGGCACAAAATACATATTTAACATATATGCTTATTGACTGACTGACTGACTGACAGGAGAACTCACTAAGAGCTCCTTATACCAATGAAAGCATAGGGGAGTCCAAATAGTGACTGACATTCACAGAGAATTTTGAGCCGTATTTTACATATGTCATTTCATTTGTTCCTTACAATGATCCTGTATGGCAGGTGCTATTATTATCCCTACTTTACAGTTAAGGAAATTGAGGCAAGCAAAAATTAAGTAACTCTCTAAGGAAGTCTCTGAAGTTGAATTTGAACTTAGGTTTTACTGACTCCAGGCCCAGAGTTCCATCTACTGTGCCACCAGCTGGTTCATGTAGAATATAAGGAAGAACTTTTATAAAGGAATAATTTCATAAAAGGGAAATGTTAGGTAGTGGGTTCCTGGTAAATAGATATTTTCAAGAATAATAATGATATCTTATTCCAGTGGTTTTATAGGTAGAGAATGGATGGAGCCTTGGACTGGGAGTCAGGAAGACCTGGGCTTAAATCCTACCTCAGATGCTTAAAAGCTGTATGTCCCTGATCAAGTTAATTTCTTTCTGTCTCAATTTTCTCATCTGTAAAATGGGAGGAATTATAGAAACCTACCTTGCAGGAATATTGGATCAAATGAGATAATGTAGGGAAAGGACCAAATGAATGCTAGCTATTACTGATGTTAATATTACTAGATTAAATATTAATAATTATAGCATAATATTGATTATAGTATAATCAATAATATTATATATAATAATTAATAATATTATTATGGATGATTGGACTAGATCATATCTGAGACCACCTTTCTGCTCCATAATTCTGTATTTCCCAAGGGGTACAGTGCATTTCAATGATGAGGAGAAAATCTTGAAATTAGAATGCAGGCAATTGTTATGCAAATGATAGTGCCAGTTCATTTTCTAATGTCCCCTTTGGAATTACCTCATTCCATTTCAAGTCATATGAATACTCATTAATGGGGTAGCTACACAAAGTCTTGTTCTGAGTTAAGCATTAGGTGGGAGAAGAAATGACCCACTATTCTCTGTCCTCCAGAATCCCAGGATCTCAGAGCTGAAGGGGATCTCCAAGGCCATCTAGTCAAAGCTCAACCTATACTAGAACAAGAAAACCTTCTATAATATTCCATACCAATGGCCACCTAGTTTCTTCTTGAATACTTATACCAAGGGGGAACTCACAACCTATAAAAGTAGATCATTGTACTTGGACATTACTCTAATTGTTGGATAGTTTTTTTTTTCTTGGCATCAAAAGCTAAATCATTTGTGTCTCAATAACTTGTCCCTACTGTTTCTAGTTTTTCCCTTTGTGTAAAGCAGGACAATTCTCATCTCTCTTCCATATCAGAAGCCTTGAAGACTGCTATCATATCCCTAATACCCTAGTCTTCTCTTCTCTAGGATAAACATTTTCAATTTCTTCAACTGATCCTAAGATGCCATGGGAACCATCTCTAGTCATTGTGATCTAGATCCTGCTGCTGGACCCAGATGACTCTAGAGGAGAAAATGAGACTGGGGGTCTTGCATAGACCTCCCTCACTTAAATCCAATTCACTTCCAAGTCAAGGTATCACCTTCCTGATGTCATGGCCCTCTTCGAGAATGAAGGATAAATAACAAGATGGCGTGATAAACCTGGCTATCCTCTTCTGGTCATTTTCTAGCTTATCATTCTCTATCTCAAAATATGGTGGATTATTTGTGGTTGCATCATTTATGTTTGGCTCTTCATGGCTCCTTTTGGGATTTTCTTGGCAAAGATACTGGAGTGATTTGCTTTTCCAGCTCATTTTGGATAAGAAACTGAGGCAAACAGAGTTAATGACTTGCCCAGGGTCACACCACTAGTAAGTGTCTGAAGCCAGATTTGAGCCCATGAAGAAAAGTCTTCCTGATTCTAAACCCAGTGCCATCTACTTTCCCCCAAAGTGAGTTACCAAGAATTGAACACAGAAGTGGGGATATTACCTCTTAAGGCTTCCAGTTTTATTGAAGAAAAGGATTTGTACCCATGAACAAATTAGAAAATAATAAAAGGGGTAGCTAGGTCACATAGTGAATATGTGAATATAGTGAACATAGTGAATATGTGAATATAGTGACTCTTCCCTGGAGTGAGGAGGACCTGAGTTCCAATCCAATCTCAGTCACTCTACACTTGCTAACTGTGTGACCTTGGGCAAGTCACTTAATGGCAAATGGCTTGCTCCCACCCTCCAAAATAAGAAACAAAAAGAAAGTAATAAAAACAAAACCCAAACTGAGACTGATAGCAACTATTAATATAGGACTTTGAGGTTTTTGTTTCTGTTTTGTTTTATTAATAAAGAAATCGTTACAAATTGTCTCATTTTTACCTTGGAGTGAAGTATGTTCTATACATATCATTATCCTCATTTCACACATAAGGAAGTGAAGCTCAAAGAGATTTGTAGGCTCATAGACATAAAGTTGGATGGCAACTTTGGGGGTGATCTAATTGAATTCCTTTATTTTATATCATAGATGAAGAAACAGGTTAAATGATTTACTCAAGGTTATATAGGTGGTAAACAGCAGAGGAGAGATTTAAATGCAACTTCTAGATGTTACCTAGGCACCTATGCAATATAGTGGATATATCACTGGATTTGGAGTCAGAAAAACCTGAGTTCAAGTCCTACCTCAGATACTCCTGGATGTGTGACCCTGGGCAAGTCACTTAACTTCTATTTGCCTCAGTTTCCTCAACTATAAAATAAGAATAATAATAGCACTTACCTCACAGGGTTGTTGACAGAATCAACTGAGATAATATTTACAAAGTACTTGGCACAGTGGCTGGTACATAGTAGGCTCCATTTATTTTTTCATAGTAAGGTGTTTATTTTTATTTTATTTTACTTATATTATTCAGAACTTAAGAAATAAAACAAGAATTTCCATAACATAGCAGAAAGAGGAAAAAAAGATGATTGTGCATGAAACTTCAGATCTATTTAAATGCCTCTCTTCTGATTTCAAATCCAGCATTTTTCCCCCTATAGTGGCTTGTTCAATTATAAAACTAGAAAATGTCAGAGATGGAATATGAATCAGTGTTTCTCCCACCTCCAAATTCAACATTTTTTTTCCCCATGATAACCATGTTGCCAGTCAAGGCAGATAGAGCTATGATTTGATAAAGATGACTTAGTTTTGGAAGACATATGTATGCTTTCAGCATGTAGTATACAGTAAGCACTTAACATATGCTAGGTGAATTGCAGCAGAATAGGCATTAGACTTGTTTTGCTTGGTCTCCCTAGGGCAGAATGAGGAATAATTGGTATGAGATGCACAGAGGCAGATTTCCACTTAAAGTCAGAAAAACATTTCCTAGTAATTAGGACTATGTAAAAGTGGAATTGAAATGCCTCGGGAGGCAGTGGGTCTACCCTCACCAGGGGTTTTGAGCAGTGGCCGGATAATTGTTTGCTGGAGGGGTGTGGGGTTGTAGGAAGGATTCTTTTCAGCCATCGGTTGGACTGAGGGTCTCTGAGGTCTCTTACTCACTCTGAAATTCCGAGATTCTGTGGATGAGAGGAACACCTGGAGGCAAAGAACAGCGTGGGTATGTGACCTCCCTTCCCCAGCCAGAGCAGAGAGAAGCTGCCAGGGAACGGTGCTAAAACTCATCAGAACAAAGGGGCAGAAGAAGAGCAAATTCAAATAATTACCTATTCAAGATAAATGGCCTTGTCTTCCCCTGTAATGGAAACAGTAATAGCCCGAAAGAAGAAACAGTCTAGTCCCAGGTAGAAGGAAGGAGGAACCAGGGGAAATGTGGTAGCTTTAAAAGTGAACTAGTTAACAGTAGCCAGCCATCATCTCTTTGCTACTGCTTCAAAGCATATGATCTCACCCTTACCACCTGTAATAAACGGCATAATAACTAACTTGCTATCACTAGGTAACTGTCCATGGTCCTTTTTTATTGGAAGATTGATTTGGGGTTTTCTTACATAAGAGCACATGCTAATATTTTCTAATAGATGGTCTGGGAGGATAGAGCAGCCAGTCACCACATAGGTCAACTCATGATTCACTTTCAACAATAAGGTAATTTTGTGACAGGAAACAGCATGAGATACTGTATGTAGGTGAAAATCCAGCTTGCCCTATCATCTTATTTGGGGAAATTCACATGGCTTATTTGTTGTTCTGTTTTCTTCTCTCTGCATAGGGCTCTGGAGAGACATGGAGGGAGAGAGACAGACAGACAGACAGACAGAGATTGAGAGCTTTGTGGGTTATCTGTGTTATCTGCTCACATGGGGCCGCTTTGAGTCAGGTAATCAATCAATCATTCAATCAACAAACAGAAGCTGTGGTGTACTGAATAGAAAGTGGCCCTTGGAGTCAGAAAGACCTGGGTCCATGTAGTACTGCTTTTGACACCTGGTAGCTGTGTGACCCTAGGTAAGTCTCTCAACCTCTCAAGATCCTTGAGAAATTTTCCAGAACTACTAAGGTGCGGAACAGGTATTGATCTGCATGGATAAGAGTTTCCTTAAGGGGTGTTCACTACAACATGGAAATTAGAGACCCATTTAAAAAATAATGTGCTAGGGAATGCCAATTAATGTAGGCTTAAGATGAAAGAGAGAGAGTCAATGAAACATCTTTTGGTGGGCTCTGTGTAGATTTCAATTGTCCAATTGTAGATTTCAAGGAATACATAGACGGCATAACAACCTGTAATCTATTTAGAGAGTTTGTTGATAGTACAGACACCACTGCTAACCATTCACATTCAACCATTCAATAAGCAGCTATCAAGCAACTACTATGTGCCAGGCCCTAGGGTTGGTGTTGGGATACAGAGTCAGAAAAGCAATAATCTCTAATCTCCAGGACTTTATATTCAATTGCCAAAGGATCAAAGACCATAGATTTAGTGCTGACTGGGACCTTAGAGGCTACTGAGCATGACCTGTCATTTAGAGATGAAGAAACTGAGATATGAAAAAGTTAACTAATTTGTCCAGAATCAGATAATTAGTAAGCACCAGAGGCAGAATTTGGACACTAGTCTTTCTGACTTATCAGGCAGCTAGATGGTTCAGTGGATAGAGCACTGGTACTGGAGTCAGGAAAACCTGAGTTCAAGTCAAATCTCAGATACTTACTAGTGGTGTGATCTTGGGCAATCATTTAACCTCTGCATCCATCCACTAGAGAAGGAAATGGCCAACTACTCCAGTATCTTTGCTAAGAAAACCCCATGGGAAACAGAAAACTGGGAAATAATTTTCATAACTAGTATCTGTGATAAAGGTCTTATTTCTAAAATATACAGAGAACTGAGTCAAATTTACAAGAATACAAGTCATTCCCCAATTGACAAATGATGAAAGGATATGAACAGGCAGTTTTCAGAGGAAGAAATAAAGGCTATCTATAGTCATATGTAAAAATGCTCTAAATCACTATTGATTAGAGAGATGCAAATCAAAACAACTCTGAGGTACTATATCACACCTATCAAATTGGCTAACATGACAAAACAGGAAGATGATAAATGTTGGAAAAGATGTGGGAAAGTTGGAACACATTCATTGTCAGTGGAGCTGTGAGCTGATCCAACCATTCTGGAGAGCATTTTGGAATTATGCCCAAAGCGCTACAAAAATGTGCATACCCTTTGACCCAGCAATATTGCTTCAAGGATTATATCCCAAAGAAATCATTAAAAAGGGAAAAGGTCCCACATGTACAAAAATATTTATAGCAACTCTCTTTGCGGTGTCCAAGAACTAGAAATTGAGGGAATGCCCATCAGTTGGGGAATGGCTGAACAAGTTGTGGTATGTGAATGTAATGGAATCTATTGTGCTGTAAGAAATGACAAACAGGCAGACTTCAGAAAAACCTGGAAAGAATTATGTGAACTGAAAGCTGAGCAAAATGAGCAGAACCAGGAGAACATTATACACAGTAACAGCCACAATGTGCAAGGACTATTTCTGAAAGACTTAGCCTTTCCCAGCAACACATGGACCTAAAACGTTGCCAAAGGACTCAAAGTAAAATGCCATCAACATCCAGCGAAAGAACTATGGAATTGGAATGCAGAATGAAGTAGAATATATTCTCTTGTGTTATGGTTTTGGTTTGGTTTTTCTCATGGTTTCTTCCATTTCTTTTAATTCATCTGAGCAACATGACTAATGTGAAAATGTGTTTGATAAGAATGTATGTATAGAATCCATATAAGATTGCATGCCATCTCAGGGAGGGAGAGAGAGAAGATTTAAGACTTATGGAAGTGATTGTTGAAAACTGAAAACAAATAAATTTAAAAAAAAGAAAACTCCATGGACAGCATTGGCATGGTACTGCCCAGGGGGTCATGTAGTCGGGTGTAACTGAATTACAAGAATAACAACAACTTTCTGACTTGAGGTCCAGGTATCTATTCACTATACCAAGAGGTGTCAAACATAATGTGCCACAACACTCCTGAGGTCTGTCCAAACTAAATCAAAATGTAATTGGGGAACATTTAGCAAAAGAAATAGAACAAAACAAAACATAGAAAATGTTACATTTGAAAACTAAGTCAATATGCAGCCTGCAGGGATTCTTCTGTATAGATTTGATTTTGACACCTTTACAATATAAGAGATAGAAGTTTCCATTTTATCATCACTCTTGGATCTCAGTGTTGTTTTCATGAAAGGAAGCTGTACAGGCAGCCACAACTTAGAAATTCAAGCCTCTCTAAAACTACAGACTGATCAATGTGGCTTGAGGGAGGCTGGGTCTATGTGATCTTAGAGGAATTGGAGTCTTTTACAAACAGTCTTACCTGTTTTAAGTAAACTGACCCCAGGAATCTTTGAATGAACTCATCACAAGCAGATCAGATAAGGATTGGTCGAATTATTTGTGTGTGTGTGTGTGTGTGTGTGTGTGTATGTAGGTACACTTGTAGACATATCAGTTCTTCTAGGGGGAAGGGGACAAACATTTATAAAGTTCCTACTATGTGCTAGGCATTTTGCTAAGTGTTTTATACATATCTCATTTGATTTCTAGATGATAGGTTTTTGGACTTTTTTTGTGTGTCATAGACTCCTTTGTCAATCTAAAGAAACTTATGGACTCCTTCTCAAAGTATTGTTAAATGCACAAAATAAAATACATAGGATTACAAAAGAAAACAATTATATTAAATATTTTTTAAGTCTGTGGCTCTCAGTTAAGAATCCCTGTTCTGGGTATTCCAGTCTACCTGTGAACCCTCTGAGCCCCCTTCCCCCAGGGAAAGAGTTCAGTCTCATCCAACTATATCAACTGTCTATCTTGTATTCCAACCACTGGAAGAAAAATTTCTTTCAGGAATAGAAAATATACTCCCAACTCCACACACAATCTCCCTAGAGAAAAAAACCAAGCAGTCTTGCTGCCTTTCTTTCCTTTGATGACTTAAACACATTTTTAAAAAATAAATCACTACCAATTCTTAAGTACAAGTTGGAAACTTGGGAACCATATACTTAGTCATTTTAGAACAGAGGGCTGTCATACTATTTGAGGCCTTGGTTCATGGAGGCTGGAATGTTTCCCCAACAATATGGGTAAATCATCCCCACCCTCAAAGAGCTTATATTCTACCTTGGGAATACAACAGACACACTGGAAAATCTATACCAAAACCCTATGCTTCTGAGAATCCAGTTCCCTCTCTACAGATAAACCCTTACCATGGCTAGTGGGATGACTCCAATCAAATCCTTCTGGCTCACATAGATTTTAGACACCCCCAGGTCCGAGGTAATCTCTCCAGGGTATTCAACCTGCCATGTGACTAGCTGCGTGGCTGGTAGATCACTCAGTTCTTCAATTTCTATATCGATCTGCATGACTTCATTGGATTGACCATCCGCACTGGAAGGAAAGATAACAGGAGAGTCATGATGAATGATCAGGGGTTAATCTGGTATTCGAATAAATGACATCAGATTTCTACGTGTGTTTGTGTTAAGATCACCTCTTGTGAAATTCAAATAAGAGATGTAACCATAAAATCAACAAAGTACCTTTAGTCTCTTACTAAAGAGATCATGGCCCAAGCTCTCTATATCCTCAGTTAGATTGTCTTCCTGAGAGCTCGAATTTGTTGTAGGGTAAATGCAGGGAATAGTAAAAAGTCAGATTCGTGAAACTTGAGGATAGGCACATGTATTTTTCACATCCTAGGGAGGTATCATCACTCTCCTTATTTCCCTCCTTTCCTCACATCCAAATAGTTGTCAAGTCTTGTCAATTCCACCCCCATAAAATATTTTACATCCATCACCAATCATGGTCTTCATCTTCTCTTACTTGATACTAACCATATGACAGGTTGTTACCCCTTATCCTGACTATTGCAATAACTTCCTAATTAGTCTCCCTGTTCAAGTATCTCCCTTCTACAGTCTATATTCAGATGAAAAAAAATCATTCAAATGAAGAAAAATTCTAAAACACAGGAGTGTCCATTTTACTCCTTTACTCAAAATTCCTCAGTGGTTCACTATTACCTGGATGACAAAATACAAATTCTTTTACACTGGCAATGCCAGTTTAAAGATGTCCACTTATCTTCCTAGATTTATTTCAGATTACTCCCCTTTATGCACTCAGTTGTAGTTAATCTGTTCTGCTAGCTCTCAGCTAACAAAGCAACAAGCCAAGTGAATTTTCCCAAAGCATCCAATACACAGAATTCCATCTCTTGCCTTGGTGTCTGTGCACAGGTGTTCTCTCCTTTTCACCTCTGCTTCTACGGATCCCCAGCTTCTTATATAGTATGACTCAGATGCCACCCACTACTTTAGATATTTTCTTCCTGACCTTGGGCGTCATTTGACCTACCAGGTCTCAGTTTCTGCATCTGTAAAATGAGATCACTGGACTAGATTGACTTTGAGGGCTGTTACCGCTCTAGGTCTATGATCTCATTATCCTTGAACAATTTTATTCATCCTCTCTGAGCCTCTGCTTCCTCATCTGGTTAAAAAATTGTGGACCAAGCTAGAACAGGGATTCTTAATCTGGCATGCATAAATTATTTTTTAAAATGTATAACTGTATTTCAATATACTTAGTTCCTTTTGTTATTATATGTATTTATTTTATGCATTCAACATTAGTGTGAGAAAGGGTTTATCTGCTTTATCTCAATGCCAAAAGGGTCCATGATACAAGAAAGGTTAAGAATCTGCATACTAGGTGATGGGGTCAGTGGTTGTTTCTAGCTTGGGACTGAGGATGTTATGATTCATTGACTTTCCCATGGGGACCACTGCCCACCCCCATCTGCAAGGATATATGCTGTCTCTTATGAGCCTCATACTGTTTGTATGTAATTACTGGCTCTAGAAAGTCTCTTCAGGACCTTTCCAATGTTTAGTTTCACCTTGGTCTTAATTCTCCTTTCTCTAGGAATAAATCCCACCCCCACCCATGCTATACTCCAGCCTCCGTTAGATAGAGAAATGGGTGTCAGAGTCCCATATATCAAAGTCTACCTTTCATGTTTAAGGGTTAAAAAAAGGGTAAGCTTGGAATGTTTAGGAGCAGAGTAAGCTAGAACTCAGGTCATAGAACATTACAACTTGAAAGGCCTGGAGCTGGGATTTGCACCCTGGCCATTTTCTTCCCGTAGTCCTGTGCTTTCCCTCTGCTATACCCTGGCTGCTCTCAGGCCAAAGCCTAATGCTGGAAACTGATGTTCCACAAGACAGCACCTCCAAGTCTTGTGACCATTTATTTTTGTCTCCACTGCAGGCTACTTCTCTCCCACTTCAGCAAGCTTTTAGAAAACATTTTTTGCAGAATCTGGAAGGC
Organism: Notamacropus eugenii; assembly: GCF_028372415.1. Classification (NCBI taxonomy): domain Eukaryota; kingdom Metazoa; phylum Chordata; class Mammalia; order Diprotodontia; family Macropodidae; genus Notamacropus; species Notamacropus eugenii. The sequence goes on from NC_092875.1 coordinate 44,243,577, forward strand.
TACATAAAAGAAAGCTAGGAGAGCCAGCAATCCCAGGAAGGAAATATTAGCAACCTAAAGAGAAAATGAAGGCCAAGCATTGAGAATTAAGCAGCTGAAGTTGGAGAAGTGATGGGGGAAAGGGGAGGGAGGCTCCTAGGAAAATCTCACATAGCTAATACAACTCATGCCTCTGAAATGATTCTATTAAGATTCTAATCCTGTATTTCACCTGCATGAAGGTCGGATTACAGCAATTCCAGAACGCCAGGCTGGCCTCATCCTATCCAGCAAAGATGCTGAAAAGCCTCTCTATTTAACCAGCCCCAGCTGGCCCCAGGTAGATCTTGATGCTTTCCTAGCTCGGGCCCTGGGACAAGGCAGAGAGGCATTCAGAGATCTCTGGGGTTGATGAAGATTGTGAAATAGAAGAGGCAGAGACTATTTTTGTAACAGAAGCCCATCCATGAGAACCCCCTCGGACAGAGATTAGAAGGTGTGATGACCAGAAAAAAAGGAAAGCCACAGTGACAGACTTTCTATAGTGCTGGCTCTTTTCAATGGATGATACTAATCACGGCATCTGACTTTTGGAGTTCAGAGCAAAGGGTTTACAGATCATCCAGGTCTCCTTAGCTCCAGAACAAAAGAAATGCAGCTTTCTGATAAGCAGCCCTACTGACAAGAACTTGATTCTGAACAAATCCCACATTGCTGAGGGTTGTTGTTTTCTTTTTAAATCATCATTTAAGACACTGTAAATCTTCCTTTTAAAAGCCACTGCCTGGAGATGTAATCTGAGAAATGTTTGGGTCTAGGTTAACAAAATGAGAGTCAATCTTTGTTATCACATTAAGGAAGGAGAGGGAGTTTGCTACAGACTTCCACACACAGGTAAAGGTTCACTTGAAACTATTTTCATGGCATCTGGGTCAAAGCTACGCTGTGGAGCTTCAATGGGTTTGAGATCTCACTGAAGCAGATGGAAACCCAGTGCTCTAACAAAGGTCCAGCAACCAAGGCTTTGTCTCAGGGTGACAACCCTCCTTGGAGTGGGGAAGTATTCTTCATTTAATTCTCTTTTACAAATACAGATCAACAACTTTCTGCAAATTATAGTCTCAGAGACTTGACTCCGTGGGGTTAGTATTTGCATAACATTTTTTTAAGTTTGCAAAGCACTTTACACATATTATTTCATTTGAGCCTTACCACAATCCTGTAAAGTAGGTGCTATTATTATCCACATGTTACAGATGCAACTGAGGTCAGTTAAGTGAATTGTCCAGGGTCACACAACTGGTGTATCATAAGCAGAACTTGAACCCAGGGATTCCTAATCTCACGGTAGCTTCTCTCTCTACTATCCCATACTCCCTCTCCCCAAAACATAAGTTAGTTTCATTTATTCCCCCCTTAAGCATCAGTGACCTCCAATTAGTGACCTATTCTGCCAACTGTGGAGTTTTTATGGGTCCCAGAAAGAATGCTTTCAGGTAGCCTTGTTATGGCAAAACTCAACTTTTGTGCTGCATTTTGTAAGGGACTGTTTGAGAACTTCTTGTCTTTGAAGGTGACTGAACCTGGTCTCCGAACTTGAAATGAAAACATTCACTTGCATGCTGACTGGAGCAGGAAGGCATTTCTGGACAAGCTCAGCTGTGAATTTTAGCATTTTAGAAAGGTACCCTGATGTCTGGTGAGGTTGCAAAGCACTCTACTGCTCCCAGAGGTTAATTCCCTTTTTTTTGTTGTTTCTGTCTGCACTGATGCATGCTGGGGTCTCTGATGAACCTCATTCTGTCTGTATATGGTTGCTAGTTCTGTAAAGTCTCCTCATGGCCTTTTCAGTGTGTAGTTTCACCTTGGTTTTGATTCTCTTTTCTCTGGGAGGAAGTCCCATCCACCCCTCATCTCCACTCCCACTATGCCACACCCCACCCTCAGGTCTAGCACAGAACTAGATGCCAGAGTATTCTATATTGAAATCTACTAGTCATGTTTAATGGTTAAGAAAAAAAAAGTGGTGAACTTGAAAGTTTTGGGAATGAAGCAATTCCGATTTGTTATGAAATCATAAAATATTACAGCTAGAAAGAAACTTGGAGATCATTTAGTTTAAGTTACTTATTTTAATGATGGGTAAAATGAGGCATAGCGAGAGACTATATCTTCTATTAACCCTACTGTTCCTGCTAGTAATAACCAGCATTTACAGATTTCTTTAAGGTTTATAAAAAGCTTGTATACATTATCTCATTTGATCCTCACATCAACCTTGGGAGGTAAGGGCTATTATTACCCTCATTTCACATATGGAAAAATTAAATCAGACAGAAGTTAAATGCCTTTCCCAAAGTCACACAGCTAATAGGAATCTGAGTTACTCAGGTCTTCCCTACTCCAAGCTCAGCTCTCTGGCCACCTGTACCCTTTATTTGCCAAAACTCTACTAACCCTAGTCTCTCTGCTGAAGAGAGACTCTCATCCCTCCCATGTAACTAGCCTTTTATTAGACATTTTGAGGTGGATGTCTTACAGGTGACTCAAACTTAACATGTCCCAAAGAGAATCTATTATTCTCACCTCCCACCAAGTTAACCAAATTCCAAACTTTCCTGTTGGGTAGGTACCACCTTACACTCAATCACCCAGGTTTTCAACCTTTTGTGTTATCCACAACTCTTTCCTCATTCAGCCCACATATTTAAGCAGTTGGTAAATGTTGTTTGTATCCATCAAAATTTCCCTGGTTCTATTCAGCCACACACCTACCACTCAAGGTACCACCTCTCTCCTGTATGGTCACAGTCCTCTTCTAATTAGTCTCCCTTTCTCAGATCTCTGCCTTACTTTCAATCCATCCTCTGACTCCACTGCCAAAGTTATTTTCCCAAAGGACAGACCCACTGTGTCACAGCCTTACTCAAAAAACCCTAGTGGCTGCCTATCACATGTTTGGTCAATATTCTGCTGAGTATTTAAAATACTTTTCAACCTGACTCCATCCTACCTTTCTAGGCTTATTATGTAATCCAAAAGAAAATAGACATTTTAAATATATGCTATGTGCTAAGTGCTTGGGATATTGATAAGAAAAAAAAAAACAGTCCTTGCCCTCAAGCAGCTTATAATCTATTGGGAGAAGACAAAATTCAAAAGGAAGCTGAGGAAGTGGAGGCTGGAGAAGGTACTGGACTCCCAGGGCATGGTGGAGAAGGCAGTCAGGAAAGACAGATAGATGAAAAATGAGATGAAGATATACTACTCAAGTGAGCAAAATCTCCTTATGTCTATTTTCTATGTACCTATATATGGGGACACTGTCATCTCTATATGGATTGTAAGCACCTTGAGGTCAGAGACTGAATCTCTAGTGCTCTAGTGTTACATATTGGTATTTGATAAATTCTGGTTGATTGATTGATACCATAACACATGGAAGGTAAGAAGTTACTAGATTTTTTTCTACCATCAATTCAATTCCAATCTCTTTTATTCAAAGATCTAGAATGGTGAGAAACCTCAGAGGCTATCCATTTCAACCTCCTAGTCTTATAGAGGAAGAGACTGAGTCCTAGATGGATTAAATGATTTTCCTGGGGCAACCCAAGTAGTGGGGCAGCTAGGTCGTACAGTGGATAGAGCACCAGGTTTGAAGGCAGGAAGACCCGAGTTCAAATCCAGGACACTTACCACCTGCATGACCCTGGGGAAGTCACTTAACCCTGTTTGCCTCAGTTTTCCCATCTTCAAAATGAGTTGGAGAAGGAAATGGTGAACCACTCCATCATCTCTGCCAAGATAACCCCAAGTCACAGACTTGCATATAACTGAAATGACTAACAACAATCCAAGTAGTAAGTATCAGAAGTGAAATTTGAACCAAAGTCATCTAAAGGCAAAGCCAGTATTCACTGGTATTCACTGGACAGTAGCACATTGCCACCCTTATGTATTAAGTGCTTTCCAAGTGTAATGTACTTTGCCACTCTTCAGGGATACAATAATAAAAATGAAAAAAAATCCCTGCTTCTAAGAAGCTTATATTCTACTAGGGCAATGCACCATTTCCACAGACAGGTAGAAAATGAAGCACTATGAAGACGGAGGGAGGGAGGGAGAGAGGACTAGGATATGGTTTGATTAGGAAAGGCTTCTCAGAGAGAAGTCTTGAAGGAAGGCAAGACTTCTGAAAGGTAGAGATGAGATGGTGTGTTCTTAAGTGAGGAGGGAACAGTGAATGGGAGGTGGAGATTACTTTGTGTGAATAATGTAAAGGAAATGGAAACGGGATGTAAAGTCTAGGGAACATTTCTAGTCGGGCTGGAACGCAGAATACAAGAAGGGTAGTCGTATGACACAAGCCTGGAAAGGTAGGTTGGAGTGGTATTCTGGGAAGTTTAAATGTCAGGCCAAGGAGGTTGGTCTTGTCCTAAAGGCAATGGGTTGTCACTCATGGTTTTGTAAACAGGGAGTGATCAAGATATTAGTGTTTCTTTAGACATCCCAGACCTAAAAGTCCGGAAGCAATTTGCTAATGCATTGGTTTATTTTTGATCCTATCTGAGCTGTGTTACATATTCCCAATTTTTCAATTTCTGATTCAGGAAACACCAAGAACATCTCCAAATAAGAAAAAAAATCCACTGAATTCAGTTGTGTTGCCTCTCATTCCACTGAAGGAATATTTACTAAGAGCTTCATAGGTGCCAGGGACTGTGCTGGGTGGATGCAAATAAAATGAAAAAAGAAACAACCACTACCTTCAAAGAATTTTCATTATATCACCTCTTTTGAAGGGGAAAAGTGAAAAAGAAAATGGTGAACTTTGGTAACAATTCAACAATTTTTATTTAGTTCATTCAATATGCAAAACACTATATTAGGGCTTCAAATACAAGGACTTAAACAGTGTCTGCTCTTAAGGTGCTCATCCCTGTCTATGAACTTCTATTTATAGCCCAAGACACCAAGAGGCAGAAGAGGGGAAAGGCAATACTGCTTCTGTTTGGGTTGGCAGGGAGGTTTAGAAGTCTGGCCATAAGTATGTGTAGGTGTGCCTCAGTTTTGTTTTTTTAATTTTTTGGCCCTATATCTAGATGACTGACTAAATCAGAGAGCTAGATGGGAGGCAGCATGAGACAGTGAAAGGAAGGACTCCTGAGTATCAGGGGTCCTGAGTACAAATTCTATCTCTCAAGCTCTTTATTGGTGTGAAGTAGGATAAATCCCTTAACTTTTCTGGCCCCTCCATTTTCTCAACTATAAAATGACACGGTTAGATTACATGACCTCTCTGGATCTTTCCATCTCTACATCTATAAGCCCTGGACTCCTATATTACAGAAGCTGTTAGAAAATATCCCACAAAATGCCCATCAATTGGGGAATGGCTGAAAAAGTTGTGGTCTATGATAGTGACAGAATACTATTGTGTTATAAGGAATCATGAGTAGGATGCTCTCAGAAAAATCTGGGAAGAATTACATGAACTGAGGCAGAGTAAAATGAGCAGAACCAGGAGAACATTGTACATAGCAAAAGCAATAATATTGTGTGATGTCAACTGTGAATGACTTAGCTATTCTAATTATCTATGAATGACTCAGTAATACAACGTTCCAAGACAATTCTGAAGGATTTATCATGTGTTATTTACCTCCAGACAAAGAACTGATGGAGACTGAATGCAGATTGAAGCATACTTTTTTTAAGCTTTATTTTTCTTGTTGGTTTTTTTATCTTTTTTTGGCAACATGGTTAGCATGGAAATATTTTTTGCATGACTGCCCATGTATAATCTATATCAAACTGCTTGGAATCTCAAGGGGAAGGGAGGGAGAGAATTTGGAACTCAAAATTTAAAAAATCAAATGTTAAAATTATTCTTTCATATAATTATAAAAAATATAAATTTTCAAAAAAAAGAAAAGAAAATATCTCTCAAACCAGGCATTAGTGGCTGACTTGAGCATCCTCGAGTGGGCTGGTGAGATGTTCCAAAAGGGATATTTGCCTAATAGCACTTACAAATGTGAACGGTGAAGCAGCCTTTTAGAAGCAAACTGAAAAAGAGAAGGAAAAATTCGAACAGGTAAACCAAGATTCTTAATGGCTCTGTCTTTGACAAATACCCCAAGTCACATTCCAAACACTTAGAGCAGTTTCTAAAAGGTCAGGCTGGTAACTGAAGTTTAATTTTGGGCCTGGAAATTATTTAATAAAAAAGGGCAGAAGAAACAATTAACAAATACCACGTGAGAGATTCTGGCTGCTGAGGAGCCAACATGGTGCCTCATGGATGTAATAATAATAATGATAGTAAGCACCATCAACTTTACAAAGTATTTCGGAAACATTGCTATGGCCTCAAAGATCCTGCAGCAATCCAGGAGGTAGGGGCCACAGGTGTTAGTGTCCTTGAATTACAGATGAAGAAACTGAGGCTTACTTGCTGGTGAAATGATTTACCCGAGGTCACGCAACTATGATTGAATGAATGGATGAATAAGTGAGTGAATGAATGAATTTTAACTTATTTGGATCTAATAGCAGTCATCTCTAGAGTGTGGGAGGGGGAAGGGGGAAAGGAAGAAAAAAAATCAAAATGGGATCAAAACAGAAATTTATATGGTAATTTTCAAAGTTGTGCATAATATATTTGCAGTTTCATGTACAATAATCTTTTTTATTGTACTATGTTAGGGAAATGTTTGTTTTATTCCATCAATGAAAAAATAAAAAGCACTATAAAGTGCTTGCTATGTGCCAAGAATTGTGGATACAAATAGAAAAGCAAGATAATCCCTGCTCTCAAGGAGCTCTTATTAAATTAGGTGAGACAACTCAGATAAGAAAGCTTGGCTGCATGATGGATAAGAAGGCCAAGTGATCCTCGGGTTTTATTTTCAGGACAGAAGGATGGATCAGAAGTACAGAGAGCACTGGAGGCAGAATTTGTACCCAGGTCTTCCTCATTGCAAGTTTAGCACTTTATTCACTGTCCCAACATGCCTAAATGACATCACGGAATCATAGTCTAAAATCTCAAAATTGAAAGGGAAATTAGAGGCCATCTGGCCCAATGCATTCTTGAACAAACAGTCTCCACTACCCAAAGAGTATATATCCAGCTTTTGAAATAAGCTGTCCAATGAAGCAGATCCCTCTCTCTTCTTCCCCTTCTCTTCAAGGTGATTCTACTTTCAGAAAGCTCTGAATGTTGGGATGTTTATTGATTTCAAGCCCAGTTTTCCCCTTTACAGCTTCTACCCATTCATTGTTCCTAGTTTTGCCCTCCAAGGCCCAAAAGAACAAACCTAAGATCTCTTCTGTACATAATTATTTCTACGTTGTCTTCTTAATTGGATGGTGAGCCCTTTGAAGGCAGTGACTTTCACAGCCTTTTGGCCTTTCTTTCTGCTTGTTCATATCAAATCCTTAAAGGTTCATTGATTGACTGATTTATCTTGCACATGATACTCTGGCAAGGCTGCCCTGGGAACTCTGTGCATGTTAGATACAGGCTGACAAAAAATTCCTCCAGGTGCCAGGTGACCATGACCTTCTTCCAGACTCAGGTACAGCATCTAGTCCACATTCCCCATAGGAGCAGAAGACCTTGGTGGCCACGAAATTTGAATTTACTTAGATGTTCAATTTCACAGCCATGGCAAAACTCCTTGGGAAATGGGGGCTACCAAACACCACCAAAGAAAGCAGGTATTCACTGCCCTATGTCTCCCCACCCCACATACTTTTTCCAGTGAGGATGCATCAAACAGACATTATCACAGCAGTCAAGTTTCTGGTGACCTTCCCTCCTTTATAACTTCTTTATTAGCATTTTCAGCATAGAAACACCTTTTTTATGAAGAAGTAAAATTGTCCATTCCCTTAACAGCAATGTCTGGATCCATCATCATACATGTATTTGTCCTTTCTTCTCCTTTCTTCTCTTCTTTCTATATCCTGGAGGGGGTCTAATATCAAGGGATCCTTCTAGTGGGGTCTAGGGCCAAGGACTCCATTTATACTATATTGATCACTACTTCCAAAAATGTGGATAAAACCAAAGTCTGAACCAGAGAAACTCAAGAGCAGACATGTAAGGGAAAATAATAGCATGGTACAATGGAAAGAGCTCTAGATCTGGAGTCTGAGGACCTGAGTTCAAATCCTACCTCCGATGCTTACTACCTGTATGACTTTCAGTTTCCTCATCTATAAAATAAGAATGTTAGACTATATGGGTTCTGAGGTCCTTTACAGACCTAGATTTCAATCCAATAATCTGTGATAAGCCATCCCAATGATCTAAAGCAGCTTAAGGAGAAGGTGAGAAGATTGGGGAGGGTAGCCTTTAGCTGCTTTTGGAAAACACTGGCAAAGCTGTCTGAAGATGGTAGAATCATACAGCTAGGGCTGAAGAGAAAAGTCCATCTGAATCCATCCTGCTCAATTTATCTTTAACATTTATTTATTCATTTATTTGAGATATGTTATAATCTGTCCCTCCCACTGCCTTCCTCCCCTCACCAATTTAACAACAATGAAAAATAAAGCCCTCACCATAGACATACACAGTCAAGTGAAACAAATTCCCATATTGGTTTTGCTCAGAAATATCTGTCTCATTCATCACTGTAAATTCATCACCTCTCTGGGAGCAGTGAGTGGCATGCTTCATCTTCATTCTTCTGCATGTATGGTTTAGTGCTGTATCCATCAGACTCCTAAAATCTTTCAAAGTTGGTTTTTTCCCAGTGATGTTGTTATTGTTATATAAATTGTTTTTCTACTTCTTTTATTTCACTCCGCCTTGGTGCATAGAGATCTTTCTAATTTCTTCTGAAATTGTCCATTTCATTATTTCTTAAGGCACAGTAATATTCCATAACATTCGTATTCATTATATTGTTTAGCCATTCCCCAATAGGAGGGCACCCTCTTAGTTTCTATTTTTGTGCTACTAGGAAAAGAACTGCTATAAATATTTTGGTATATGTACATATATATACACATATGTATATATGTGTGTATATGTATAAGTATATATATAATTTTCCTCTTTCCTTTATCTACATAGCTCCCAAGCCTAGCAGTGGAATAGTGGGATGAGAACATGAACAGTTTACTAATGTGGGAGCATATCTCCGAATTGTTTTCTGGAATAGTTGGTCCAACTCAGTTCCACCAACAATGCATAAGTGTGCCTGTTTTCCTGCAGCCTTTCCAACATTTGTCATTATCCTCTTTTGTCATCTTTGCCATTCTGATACAAAACACTCAATTACAGATGAGGAAATTGAGGTATAGAGCAATGAAGTCGTTGACTCAAAATCACTTAGGTGAATGGATGAGTCCAGATTTGAACCAAGGTTGGGAGAAAAAAAAATTGAATAGGTTTTAAGTCGGGGATCCTGTTTTGAATACTTGTTTTGTCATTCATTACCTCCATGACATTTGACCACTTCTTTAACCTCCCTCAGTCTTATATATAAACCAATGGTGTTGGACTCAAGGACCTATAAGGACCCTCCTAGCTCTAAGTCTATGATCCCATGATCCTAGAAAGAATCTAGGGTTCTTTCCATTGCATCACATAATGAACAGTTACAGTGATGGCTGATGTTTACAAAGCACTTTATCATCTGAAATGTGCTTTATGCAAATTATATGTAACCTTACTTGAAGGAAAGAAGTAAATTAGCATTTATTAAGTGATTACTATGTGTCAGGAACTATGCTAAGCATTCAGTATAACGGGTAGGGGTGGTGGTGGGAGAAGACAATCCTGCCTCCTATGGGCTTATATTCTAATGGAGGAAGACAAGCCAGAGAAAGAAGTTAGAAACAAGAATGGAGAAGGGGGAGGAAAATACCTGGCTAGGAGGCATGGTTTTTAAATCCAGACTATCTAGAACAGAGCCAGGATAGAATGAAGACAGCTGGCCAGGGCCCTTCCACAAAAAAGAGGGTCCAGAAGGAGGAAAGGTAGGGAAATGAGCAGGCTGTGGGTAGTGGTAGGTTATTTCAGGCCAAGGAGACTCCAGGCACTGAGAGAAGTTCTAGGATGAACCAACTAGTTATAGCAGATAAAGGCCAGGATCTGGAGTCAGAAAGATCTGAGTTCAAATCCAACCTCAGATTCTTAATAGCTGCGTGATCCTGGGCAAGTCACTTAACCTTATTTGCCTCAGTTTCTCCATTTGTAAAATGAGCCAGAGAAGGAAATCGCAAATCACTCCAGTGTCCTTACCAAGAAAATCCAAAATGGTGTCATGAAGAGTCAGACACAATGGGAACAGTTAAACACAGAAAAGGCATGGTTTTGAAGTCCAGGAAAGTCAAGGACAGGATAGGGAGGGAAATGAAGGCAGACTATCCTCAGCTCTTCCACAAAAGGAGGCTCCAGCAAAAACTCACCAATAGGATAAAGGTGACAATATTTAGTATTGACAACAACTGTGAGGTAGGCATCACAGGTATTATTACACCAATTTTACAGATGAGAAGACTGAATCCCAGAAAAATTCTACGTGATATAATAGATATGGCACTGAACCTGGAGTCAGGGAAGCTTGGGTTCAGATTCCACCTAAGACACTTCAGTAGTTGTGCAGTTGGACAAGTTACTGCCTCTCTCTATTTTATTTTCTTCTACGAAATGACAGGTTTGTACTTCATGGCCTCTAAATTTTATTCCAGCTCTAAAGTTATGACCCTATGATATTGTAGGATTATGATTCTGTGATATATAGAGAAGAGGTATCAGAGGCAACATTTGAAACTGCATATTCCTGACTAGTAACCCATCCATTACACAACCCACTTCTCCCATCATTTTTGGACTGTAATGTTCATAAGGTCAAGAAACATGTCTTAGCTAAACTTTGTATTCCCCTGTCCCATGTAGTGAAATACAAAGTGCCCTGTACACAGTAATCACTCGATAAGTATGCACTAAAATAACCCCCTTGGCCATTATATAACTAAGTAAGGTGGAAGACAGCAAGCAGGTAAAGGCAAGCATGTAATGGAGATGCATATGAGAAACACATACTGAGTATCCTATTGCCAAGAAGGAACAGGGAGAGAAAGGAGCTCAAAATGCTCCTTGAAAAGGAAATGACTGAACTCCCTGAACAACTCTCTCTAAAAATGTTTGCCAAGAGGAAAACATAGATGGGTTGCCAAATACAAATGTAAAATAGAACTTCATGGGAATAAGCTGCTCATCTTCACATGAAAATATATTCATAAATGGAGTCACTTTTAGGTGGGGAGAGATGTTTCTCTCCAGATAGTTCTTCCTGTTGAAATCTTTTCCTAAAAAAACTCAAATTATTCAGTCTCGGAAAGAGTGAATACCCCTGCTCTGGTCATTAACAGCATAAGTTGGAGCTTGGGATGCTATCGACTCATGTTTAAGGTCTCATATGTAGCCCTAAGGACTAGTTGGTGGAGCTGGGGGAGAGAGGAGAATTAACACGCCACTTAGATCCTCGTGCATAGCTAAATGATACATTAGAAAATACTGGGTATCAAATTAGAGGACTTGGACCCAAATCCCTGCTTTATAATTTCCTACTTACATAACCTTGGACAAGTCACTTTTCAGGACCTTAGTTTCCTCAACTGTAAAATGAGATTGTTGGATTGGTGATCCCTTCTAGTTCTAAGATCTCCAAAGTTAGAAATGGGTAATATTGCTTTTGCATATTTATTCAAGACAATAATGACCTTGACATTCACGAAGCATATTTCAGCTTCCTTTTTGGTACTGACCATAGAAAATCATTTCACCTCTCTCTGAGTCTTCATTTCCTCAATTGCAAAAATCAGGGGAGTAGGAGGAGGTTGACTCAATAGTTTCTAATTTACCTTCCATTTCTAGATCTAGGATTCTTTGATCATTGGTGCTTCTATCTTAGGCATTAGCAACTGACCATGTGAATTCCCTCTTTCCATCTGTGCTAAAAGGCCAGTCACATTTTTTGTATTCTGTTTTTATCATTGGTCTCTACCCAAATGGCATTTTAGATGACTTTGGTACCTTTGAGCTATCTCCTAAGTGCCCTTTTCAATTAAATATTTCATTAGACCATTCCCTGTATAAGGGAGATCACAGGAGGATAGGCAATTTAAAAATAAGAAAGCTTGAGAAGAAAGTTTCAGTAGTATTGGAATCAACTTAGATCAAAGGTTTATGGCAGAAGCACTATTTTTTCCAAAACCATGAGTCTAGGAGTTAGCTCAGACCTTAACTTCTATACTGAGTAGTTGTGTGGTTAAGTGATAGGAGGGTATGGTCCTGAACTCACAATACACACACAAAACACAAACAGTCCAAAACCAACCCACGGAGAAGAGTGTCCAGAAGAAGCCAACTGATAGGGGAGGACCTAGAGAACAGGACATATCCAAATTAGTTGAAAGAACTAAGGGTTAGCCTAGAAAAGTGAAGATAAGGTAAGGATATGATCAATCAATCAATCAACCAACCAGCATTTATTAAGCACCTGTTATGCATGTAGGCATTGGGGATACAAAGATAAAAAATGAGACAATTTTAAATAGGTTACATGACTGTCCTTGAGTAATGGAAGGTAATAGCACCAAGGACAGATCAAGCTACTGATTTCTCTCTGACATTACCTCCAGCAAAGAGGCATCTAGGGATAAAGCACTAGCCCTAGAGTCAGGATGACTTGAGTTCAAATCCAGCCTCAGACACTTACCAACTGTGTGACCCTGTTTACCTCAGTTTCTCCATCTGTAAAATGTGCTGGAAAAGGAAATGGCAAGCCATTCCAATATCTTTGCCAAGAAAACCCCAAATGGAGTCACAAAAAGTCAGACATGCCTGAACAACAACCCACTCCCTTATTTGCATGCTATCTCCCCCATTAGAATGTGACCTCCCTGAGGACAGGGACTATTTTCCTTCTCTTTGTATCATTAGTGCCTTGCACATAGTAGAGACTTAATAAATCTTTGTTAACTATTTGGCCTGAGGGCAGAAATAGGAATGGGGAAGGGAGTTACAGAGGCAAATGTAGGATCAATATGAAAAAATATTTCTTAAGATTCAGGAGTGTCCCAAATGGGCTATCAGTGGAGGTATTTTTTCTCTTACCTCTCCCTTAGCCTTCAATGGACAACTTTGAACACAGGCTGGATGATCACTCACCATGTATGTTGTATGGAGAAGGCCAGCCTTTTTTGGGGAGAGGTTGGATTAGATGGTCTCCAATCTCCCTTTCAACTATGATATTATGCAAAATTTGGTGAGAAGAAGCTTCACTGGACTTGAAGCCAGCAATGTTTTCATCTTAAGACCAGCATTTCCTTGCTGTGTTGACATTGGACAAATCCCTTCACCTCACTGGAAATTTTTATCTGCAAAAATAATTGAACTGGACCAATTCTGTATCTGAGATAGAGATCCAAGGGCTTAAGATACTTGGTGTCTTCCCTGAAGCTAGCTGTGATCTCTTATAAATGTTATTTTCAGTTGGTTAGGCAGGAAAAAAAAAAAACAAAACTTTGTACAATCATTTGGAAATACCAGAAAGATTATCAGCAAATGGAAATAATAACAGAATAATGATTTTCTTAACTTTTATCTGACCTAACCAATGGAAACTGTGCTAGGAAACAACATTTCATTGCTTTGTGAAAAAGACAAAACTACATGCACATCCATTTGATTTCCAATATTAAGAAGAGTTCCTGTCGCTTTGGGCTTAACTATTTAACCCACAAGTAACAACAGAAAAAAATGACTGATATATCCTGTGGTCGATACATAATTGTGCTGTAGCCTTCTAGCTCTTAAAGTCCAATGTTAACGAATTAATTTGTTGGTTGAGGTTAATAGAATGTCAATTAATTCCTTAGTGGAAATGTCAATATATTCAGTTAAGCTTTCTGATTTAAATATAATTAAAAGATAAACTTCAAGTCAATTTTTTTCTTGGTGATTTTAGGGTGTGATAGCTATTTACCAAATCCCATTCACATAAACAGAGTGGGAGCAAAAACCCTTAATTATGTAGCACCCCAAGATTTGCAAAAGACTATGACGTGCATTATCTGATTTGATTTTCACAGCAGTAATGAAAGGCAGTTAATACAAATATTATCCTCCACATTTTACAACTGAAACTCAGAGAAATGAACCAACTTGTCCATGGTTATATATCTAGGAAGCTTGAGTAGGAGGATTTGTACCCAGGCCATTACAACTGGCCCTTGATCTTACTGTGCCATGTTTATTATCAGGTATGTTGGCTCATTTCAAGTTGGCTCTATTTTGGGAAATACTTCATGTGGACTGTATCCCTCCTTAGTCAGGGAAAAGCGGAATAAGTGATTACCCTAGTCCTGTGTGGACAGTGGTAGAAGGAAAAGGTTTGCAGTGTGCCAGGTGGGAGACAGGGCAAGGTCTTGGAAGAAATGAGAGGAAAAGGTCCAAATTGGGCAATGCTAGAACTGGGAATTCATGGGGAGAAGAAAAAGACAAGGAAGAAAAAAGAATTTCAATGCACATAATTCTAGAGGTATTCATTAGGTTTTATCTCTTCTGATGGTCTGGTAGACATTGAAGTATGTGCAAATGCATGGTGAAGCTAGACTTGTAGGCATTGACGCAGTAGGCTGTGGCAGTCCTTAGAGAGGCTTTGCCCCTCCTATGCCAGAAAACAGTGGCTGTAGAATTCTTCAGTCTCATCAATCGAGTGCCTAGAGATTCCAGCTTAACAGACATTTAGACATGGTATTCTTTATTGTTCATGTAATGAACAAGTGATGAATTCACCTTTCACTGATTGAGTGCTATATTAATTCAATAGTGAGCATATGGAGACATCTAGACTTTCATCTTTTTTAACCCTGGAGGGTAGGAGGAGACTTTAGGGCCCGGGTGGTGAGAATTTATGTGATCATCTTGCATTTCTAGTCTAATTAAATCTTTGCATTTACTTCATGCTTAACCAAGAAAACAAACATTTTCCATTGTGAATTCTTTCCATGCCACCTTCAATTCTGTACCTCAAATCCTCTCAACAATGTACTTCTTCATTTCCTCCTTCACTGATTTAGGCTTCAAGAAAGATGGAATCAGTCACTAGCATTTATTTAGTAAGCTCTGTGCTGGACCCTGTGCTGCTTCCTGAGGGTTGCTGTTCATTCTTTATCTTTTTGGAAAGGACCAATGACAGCATGGATTGGATTTAAGTGAGGCAGAGTTGTGCAAAGTCACCAGCCTTACTCTCTTCCTGAATCATCAGTACAAAAGTCAAGATAATTAGCACTGGCAATGGCCAGGGATGCACTGGATGACCTTGACATCTTCAATGTCCAACCAAGTTCTAAGCACTCCACAGCACCTATTTCAGCTGTCATCATGGCTATTGGAACAAATTATTTCTCTCTTCCCATTTCACTGGGGGAGATCTTCACAGGCTTGGTGTAGACATTCCTCTAATTCACCAACAAGTTTGAGGTCTGTCTGTTACCCTCAACCTGGGTGTAACCTATCTACTGAGATGGTTTACCAAGATGTGGCTGGTATTCATGCTACAACTTCTTGGAGTCACAGGTGAGAGTTAAGTAAAGGGGACACCAAAGGTGGATGAACAGCCCTGAAAAGGGCTCCTCGCACCAGAGGGGCTAGTCCTCCCAGATCACCCCAACAATGTCTCCATTTCCTGAGGGATATGAAAAAAGGTAAAAGACTATTCCTGCTTTCAATTAGCTCGCAGTCTCATGGAGAAGACAACCTATAAACAGCTACGTATACACAAGATGAATACAGGATAAATTGAAAAAAATGAATTGAGAGAAAGCACTAGAACTAGGTGGTATAGTGGATAGAGTGCTAGGTCTGAAGTCAGAAGTTCAAATTGGACCTCAGACACTTACTAACTGTATGACCTGGAAAAGTCACTTAACCCTATTTACCTCAGTTTCCTCATCCATACAATGAGCTGGAGAAGGAAATGACGAACTACTCCAGTATCCCTGCCAAAAAAATCCAACCAAACCCCTAAACCAAAACAAAACACAAATGGGGTCATAAAGAGTTAAACTCAACCAAGAATGACTGAACAAGAACAGTGTCTTTTTTGACTTCCCCGGTTCTTGTGCTTTGCCTCCATTCCATAATGACTATATATTTCTGGCTCTCCCACCTCTATTATGCCTGATTCTTTTTCTTTACAAACATTGCTATGACTTTAGTTCAAATTCCATTATCATCTCTCCTCCCAAATGTTGCAATAGTCTACTCCTACCTGGTCTCCCTGCCTCCAGTCTCTCCCTACTCCCCGCAGTCCATCCTCTGCACAGCTGCCAAATGATTTTCCTGCAGTGTGGATCTGACTATGACATGCCCCTATTTAAGAAGCTTTAGGGGTTCCCTTCTGCTTTCAGGGTAAAATATAAATTCCTCTCTTTGTCACGGAAACCCTTCACAACCCCAGGCTCAGTCTATCTTTCCATCACGTATTACTCCTCTTGTTTCATTCAATCATTTCTTTGTGATGCCTTTGGGGGTTTTCTTGGCAGGGATACTGAACTGGTCTGCCATTTCCTTCTCCAGCTCATTTTTCAGATGAGGAAACTGAGGCAAATAAGGTTAAGTGACTTGCCCAGGGTCACATAGGCCAGATCTGAACTCAGGAAGATTAATCTTCCAGAGTTCAGGTCTAGCATTTTATCCACTGCACCACCTAGCTGCTCATTATCACTCTTCTAATGAGACTTAAAGATCTTCTCAACCTATTAACAGACTCCAAGTGGAGCCCATTAAGGGAAACTTGATTAGAGGAGACTTGTTTTGTAGGAAGGTTCACATCTTTTGTTAATTTCTAATGAGACTTTGGATCACAAGGGTTGTGATGTCCCTCCTGCTCTGAAAAGTGTATACATAGTCTGATGTGAGGTTTTGCTTTCAGGCTTACTCTTTGGAAGAAAGTTTGTGTGCCAGATGAGACTCTGGGAAGCCCTTAAGGAGCCCCCCAGCTTTGAAAACCCAGATGTCGGTGCTTCTCTCATTAGTAATTATGTATGTATGTAATAGTCAGACAGTTGGATCTGTCTGTTGATCTGTGATGTATATATTGCTTATGTTCAGACAGTTAGAAACACTGTCTGTTGGTCTTTATTTCTCCGCTTGTATTTTCTCTGTTGGTGAAGGTAATTAAAGTAGATGGTTGACCCTTAAAAAATTGCTTTCCTTTAGAAAAGCATATCTAAGAACCTGTGCTAGCAGGACATCCTGGGAATGCTAGGGTGCTTGCTGTTACACCCATTTATATTGGGAACTCTTTGAGGGCAGAGACTCTCTTTTGCCCCCTCCCCCCTTTTTTGTATCCTCAGAGCTTAGCACAGTGCCTGGAGCATAGTAGGAGTTTAATGTTGTTGACTGATTTATGTGACTGCCCCATATGCCTTCTCAACTCTCTTCCTTACTTCCTTCATGTGACAACTGAAGCTTCCCCCTAGTCCTCCGAATAAGCTTTCCTGCTATTTCTAATGCCCCCTATCCCTACCTACCTTGCATTCAGCTGCTTTGAATTTATTTTGTATTCCTTCTGTACACATTAATTTTACATGTACATAAATATATGCATATTGTCCCCCATACATAAGGTTTTTAATGATCCCCCAGCTGCTAGTGCCCCCCCTTCTCTGAAAAATTGCCTTACATTTAGTTTGCAAATATTTTACATTCACTTATGTGTGCTTGTTGCTTCCCAGATAGGTCAGTCACTCAGTTAACAAGTATTCATTTATTCAGTGTTTACTGTGACAGGCATTGTGCTCCTTAGAAGCTGGGATTATTTCATTTTTATGCTTTGCATCTCTAATGCCTAGCAGAAAGAATGGCACATTTTAGATGCTTAATCAATGCTTGTTGACTGATCAATTTCTTTTTCAATGTAATGATCTATATATGTGTTTAAGCTCCATTAGGGCAATGGCTATTCCTTTCTGTCTTTGCGTCATCCGCATTTAGCACAGTGCCTGACAGTGCCTAGGAGCTTTATAAAAGCTTGTTGAATTGGGCTATTGAGTTTCCATTCCTACATGTCATATATCCAAATAGATGTAACCCTGACTGGTCCAAATTCAGAAACAAAATGGGGGCATGCAATCAATGGACTAGGATGTTGAATAGTTACTGAATACTTTAAGGATGTGATAGATAGATGGACAGATGGATAGAGATCATATCATTTTGTATTTGTGTGTATATACATATCTGGGATTTGAGGCATTTCCTGCTACAATTTTTGTTAGCTAAAAGTTTGTTTTAATTTTAACCTCATCTGAACACAAACATACCCCTGTAAAAGCTTTAAATGTTTGGTTTTTGTACTCTAGCCTTCAGGCGCCTCACTTTGAGCTACCAACATGCAACTCAAATAAACCTAGTTCTCTGGCAGCCATTTAGGATGTCATCTGGTCCTGTGTCCCCAAATGAGAAAGGTAGATATTAGAAACTAGATAGAAATCAGGGCCTCAGCGATGCCCTGTAGATAGGATTGTAAGGTTTTGTTGTAACAATGACAGATGATGTTTCTCTAACACTTTCAAGATGCGTTATACAACCCCATGATTCCTAATGTACAGATGAGAAAACTGAGACCCAAAGGGATGAAGTCTGAATTCTTCATTATCTCTCGCCTTTCCATAGCTAATCTGTTGCCAAGAACTGTAGATTTTATCTTTGTAACATCTTTCCTCTGGCACTGCCACCACCCTGGTGCAGTTCCTTATCACCTCACATCTGGATTATTGCAATAGGCTACTGGTGGGCCAGACTACCTCAAATCTCTCCTCCCTCCAATCCCTCCTCCACTCAACCAACAAAATGATTTTCTTAAAGCACAGGTCTGACCATGTCACTCCCTACTCAGTAAACTCCTGTGGCTCCCTATACCTCCAGGATCAAATACAAAGGGTTCTATTTGGCATTCAAAATCCTTCATAACCTAACCCCCACCTTCCCCACCCCCACCTACTTTTCAATCCAGTGACACTGATCTCCTGGTTGGTCCATAACAAAACACCCTCTCTCTTGGCTTGGGGGAATTCTTTCTGTCTGTTCACCATAAAGGGAATGAATGTTCTCCCTCCTCTGCTTTGATTACTGACCTCCCTGGCTTGCTTTAAGTCCCAACTAAAATTCTACTTTCTATTCTTCCCCAATCCCTCTTAATTCCAGCATCTTTACTGTCTGAATTATTTCCTATTTATCCTGTAAATAGCTCACCTTGTATATATTTGTTTCTCATACACACACACACACACACGCACACACACATATGTACAAACACATTTACATATATATTATCTTCCCCACTAGATTGTTAGCTCCTTGAGGGCAGGGACTGTCTTTTGCCTCTTTTTGTATACCCAGTATTCCCAGCACAGTACCTGGTACATACTAGACTTAATAAATATATTTTATCTAACATATTGTTTATTGTTAATAATGTTTATTGAATGTTTAATAAATGTTTATTGAATGAATGAATAATAATAGCTAGCATTTCTATGATATTTTAAGACTTGTAAAGTGACTTCCATATGTTACCATTTTCAGAGGAAGAAACAGGCTGACAGAGGTTCAGTCACTTGAACAAGGATATACAGCTAGGCAGGGTTTGAACTCAAGTCTTTCTGACTCCAGTACTAATACTCTACCTACTATACCACCTAGCTGCCCAAGTAACTTGCCCCTAGACACACAGCTGCTGAATTTGAATCCTACTTCACAAGACAATGAGTGAGCCATGGTGCCTGTCTCTGTGGCTTGGTTAGACCATGAAGTTTTTTGTTTGTTTTTCTGTCATGAACCTGGGAAAAGGGACACATTTGTCCCTTGGGATGGCATGAAGCCAGTATGGCACAGTAGATGGGGAATCCACAGACTCAGGGAAGACTGACTCCAAATTCTGACTCTCACACATACTGGCTACATGACTCTGGCCAGTTCACATGGCATCTCTCACCCTAAGACTGTAAATTACCTTTGTTCAGTCATTTTTTTCAGTCATGTCCAACTCTTTGTGACCCCATTTGGGGTCATTTCTTGGCAAAGATAATGGAGTAATTTGCTATTTATTTCTCCAGCTCATTTTGCTGAAGAGGAAACTGAGGCAAACAGATTTAAATGACTACCCCACGGTCACCAAGCTATTAAGTGTCTGAGGCCAGAGTTGAACTCTGTAAGATGTCTTCCTAACTCCAGGTCTAGTTGTATACTAGTTGTCAGTTTTCATTTGTGGAGTGAATTTCCCAATGACAATAGACATACAGACCCAGACTGAAAAAAACAACAATAAAAAATGATGTAACACACATTTGCTGAGGCCATGAGCTACAGCTGTCTCATCAGATAGAAGTTATCCCCAGAGACAAGAAGAGTGGTTGGCAATGAGTGGGCTGGTAAAAAAGATTTTCTTAATCAATGGCCCTCCTCTCCAAATGCAATTAGATAAAGCAGCCTATGTTCCCATGCTGTTCTATTTGATTCAGATATCAGTCCTGCTGTGCTAGCAGCTAGGTGTCTGAGTCCTGTCAGGTGGATTAGGCTAGAAAATGATTGAATTCCAGTTTTAAAAATCTACAGTGAAGCCCATGTGCTGAGAGGTTCAAGAACATCAGTCTGAAACACAACCCCAAATGTGCACCAGCAGCTGGACAATGGGGCCAAGCAGGTCCCAGTCATAATCAGGTTCATTGTCACTGCTCCTAGAAATTCCCACCCATCTCTCAAGAAGCTGCTTTGGGCAGTCTAAATGGATTGGACTGTGACAGCCACACAGTTAATTTGTGTGGAAAGCTATAAGATGAGAGCAACCTGAGACATGAAAATTGAGTTTTCCAGGCAGCTTGGAAGATCACCAAAGGCACAAAAAATTATCTTAAGATACAAACGGGAGAAAAGAGGGCAAAAGTTTCTTTTAAGGGCTGATTAAAGTCAGGTATGATCAAATCAACTGTACTTACTATTACTCTACAACACGTATACAAACTAATGTTGGAAATACTGTTGGGATTCTCAGGTCTTCCTTGCTAAGCAAGGAGACATAGGCATTTGACACTCCACCATATACTACTCTCTCCTGCTATTGTTACTGGATGCATTCTAGAGTAATAACTTTTTTTGGTGGCAGCCAAATGGCTCAATGGATAGAGTGCCAAGACTAGAGTCAGGAAAGCATAAGTTCAATTCCAGCCTTAGATACTTATTAGCTATGTGACTATAGGTAAGTCACGTAACCTTACTTGTCTCAGTTTCCTCATCTATAAGCTGAGCTTGAGAAGGAAATGGCAAGCCATTACAGTATCTTGGCCAAGAAAACCTCAAATGGAGTCACAAAGAGTTGGATGCAACTGAAATTACTCAACAAAAACCAAATTTTGTGGCTCTTTTATTTGTGGAAACATTTCTCTAGCAGACCTAACTTTGGAAAAGCATCTGGGTAATATAGTAGAGAGAGGACTGGACCTGGAAATAGGAAGAGCTGAGCTCAAAACCCACATCAGATACTTACTGTCTGTGTGAACCTAGGTAGGTTTCTACCTTGGTTTTTTCATCTATAAAATGGAACAATGACAAGATCTATATCCCAGTGTTGTAAAGATCAAAGTAGATAATATCTATAACAGACTTTGAAAACCTTTAAAGAACTACAGAAATACTAGTTATTATTGTTAGAGACACACGCTGCTTCAGATACTAACTTAGCTGTGTAACCGGTGTCTCATGCTCAATTTCTTTCTCTGGAAAATGGAAATAATAATTGACATGCCTCACAGGATTGCTATGAGGATAAAATGACACAAAATACATAAAAAAACTGCAAATCTTAAAAGTGCTGTATAAATGCTAGCTATTATCATATCACTTAATCAATAAACAGTTAAGTGCCTACTATGTGCCAGACACTGTGCTAACCACCAGTGAGACAAAAAAGGCAGAAGATAGTCCCTTCCCTCAAGATGATCACAATCCAATGGAGAAGACAACATGCAACAAATATATACAAAGCGAGCAACATACAGGAGAAATAGGAGATAGTTAGGAAGGGAAAAAGCCATAAAATTAAGAGAGGTTAGTGAAAGTTTCTTATAGAAGGCAGGATTTTAGTTGTGACTTGAAGTAAGGGAGATTAGTAGTCAGAGCAGAGGAGAGAGAGCATTCCAGACATGGGCAGGGTGCAGCCAGAGAAAATGCCCAGAGCTGAGAGATGGAGAGTCTTTTTGGGGGAACAGCACAGTCTTCCTTGGAAAAGGGTGGAAGGAGAAGAGGCTGGAGATATCTATTCTGCCTCTCTTTAAGCTATACAATGACGCTTTCATGTTACATATGGGGGAGAACCTCCTTAGATCTGGATTGCCAGCACCTTGGACAGAACCTGACACATAGTACAGGCTTAATAAATTCTTATTGACTGATTGATCTGACCAGATTTGGATACAATGCTTTCAGAATTTACCCAGTCTTAGTAAGATTATTTTTCCAGTCTGGGATCTTATGCCTCCCTCAATCCAATGCAAATTTTAATATCCTCTTCTGTTATTACAAACTACTGATTAATTTTGAATTTTCAATAATAATAGCATTTAACTAGCACTTTAAATTTTGGAAAGAACTTTGCAAAATCATGCCATTTTATACCCATGACAATGCTGGGAGGCAAGTGCTATCAACTGAGTCCATCCTACAGACGAGGAAACATGCAAGCAGAGGTTAAGAGACATACCCAAGGCAACACAGCTAATAAGTAGCATAGGCAGGATTTGGAGCCAGGTCTTCCTGACCACAGGTCCAGCATGCTAGTCATTGCACCACCCAACTATTTCTTTCAGTAGATGGAAATTCCCAGATCTTTTCTTTTAGACTCCTTGCTCTCAAGGAACTGGAGGTCTAAGAGGGAAATAAGATAGAAACTCAGATGATTATAATATAGGATATTATATTGTGAGTGCATCAGAGAAATGAAAAGTGCTTTGTGCAGGTGGAGTTGGGGACTGGGAGAAATCAGAGCGTTCCTGGAGGAAGTGGTATTTGAACTGGCCTTTAAAAAAATTCAATAGGTGAAATGGGAGAGGAAGGGTATTTAGTCACAGGGGACTGTGAACATGGAGGTAAGATAGCACAATGAATCTTTGAGGGACAGTGACTGAAGTATGGGACTGGTCAGCTAGGTGGTGTCATAGTGCATAGGGTATTGGGTTTAGAGTCAGGAACTCATCTTCCTGAGTTCAAATCTGACCTCAGACATTTATTAGCTGTGGGACTTTGGGCAAGTCACTTGACCCTGTTTGCCTCAGTTTCCTCACCTGTAAAATGAGCTGGAGAAAGAAGGGGCAAACCACTATCTTTTCCAAGAAAAATCCAAATGGGGTCATAAAGAGTTTGAAATGACTGAACAAATACAAGCCTGGAAAGGTTGGGTGGAACTACAGCATGGAAGGGCTAAAATATTGGGGAAAGCAGTTTGCAGTTCCTTCTCAGGCATGATGGAACTGCCAAATTATAGAAGGCATTACGTGAGTGTCCTCCTCATCTGTCCCATCATACCACAAGCACCCAAGCTCATTTAAATCTTCATTGCTTTCCACCCACACTGTTGCAGTAAACTCTCTGTCTCATCTCTTTGTTATGCAATCTATTCTCCATAGAGCTGTAAGATTACTGTTCCCAAAACACAGATCTGACAGTAACACCATCCATGCTCAAGAAATTGCAGTGGCTCCCCATTGTCTCCAGAATAAAATAACAACTCCTACTGTTTGGTATTTAAAGTCCTTCCTAATTGAGTTCCAATCTACTTTTGTAGGATAGTTACATATTATTCCCCTTCATGTACTTTATGTTTTAGGCAAAGTAGACTGCCTATTGTTCTTCATACAGAATGGGGCAGCTAGGTGGTGCAGGGGATAGAGCACCAGTGCAGGAGTCAGGAGGACCTGAGTTCAAATGTCACCTCAGACACTTGACACTCACTAGCTGTTTGACCTCAGGCAAGTCACTTAACCCTAATTGCCTCATCCTGTGTCATCTTCAGTCATCCTGATGAATATCTGGTCACTGGATTCAGATGACTCTGGAAGAGAAGTGAGGCTGCTGACCTGCACAGCCCTCCCTCACTCAAAACAAAGTCAAGTGCAAGTCATGTCATCATTTCTCTGATGGCATGGTCTTCTTCAGCAATGAAGGATGAATACATACATACATACACAATAGTCCCACCTCCATGACTTTGCAGAAGTTGTTCTTCATGCCTGGAATGCATGCTCTCCTCACCTCTGCCTCTTAGAATCTGAAGCTTCCTTCAAGCATCAGCTCAACAGCTATCTACTCCCCTAATTGTTAGGGTTCATCTCTCAATATTACTTTGAATTTATCTCAGATGGTCTAGAAATGTACTTATGTGTTCATAGAGGTTGTTCTTTGTTCAGTAAAATGTAAGCTTCCTGAAGGCAGGGCCTGTTTTAGTCTTTGCCTTTGCACTAGCACAGTGCCTGGTACATATTACACGCTTTGAAAATGCCTGCTTCGTAAATAGAGGTCTCTAAGCAAAGGTTGATGACCATTTGTTAAATATATTTCAGAAAGAATTCTTAAAATGGGGTTAATAGGAACAGCTATTTCTCAAGGTTGTTGTGAGTATAAGATGAGATATTTGTAAAGCATTTTGCAAACCTGAATGCATTATGTAAGTTCTTGTTGTCATTAGTGGGTTATTATTATTTCATGCATAAGTCATCCAATGGCCACTAAAGTCTCTCCCAACTCTGAAATTCTATGATTCTGTAAATAAATGAATGAATGAATAAATGAACACATATCCAGGCACTCGCATCAGACAGACATCAGTTAGTCAAAAAAATTATTAACCATTGAATAGGTGCCTGGCACTAAAGAGGGTGCCTTATATCATAAGCCCCCCAAGTCACAGATTAAGGACCCCACCAGAAAAGCCAACCTCAAAAAACAAGCATTTAAGGTAGCATCTGTTTGAGCTGCCAACTCTATGTCAGTCAAACATTGGGCCAAATTACAGCTTGCTCGTCTTCTCAACCTCTCTGGCATAAGAAATCCATGAATAATTTGCCACATTATGTAAAGGAAATGATAAATCAACATCAATTTTATTATTCCCAACCTAATAATAATTCACTAAATGATTCATTACAGCTCTGAGTAAACACTGAGCCATCCATGTATACAGAGATAGAGAAGGATGAGAGAACTGCATTTCGAGTCAGGAGCCCTGGATGTGTATACAAGCTCTGCTACTTAGTGATGGTGGTGATGATGATATTAATGACAGCCAGTATTTATCTACTTAGTGCTTTAAGGTTTGCAAAGCACTTTGCAGGTATTATCTCATTTATTCTTCAGAACTCCCTTATATAACTCTCTGACCTCCAGTAAGGCACTTCCTTGTTTTAGTCCCTAGTTTCATCAAGTTCAAAATGATAGGGTTAGAGTAGTTGAATTCTGAAGTGTCTTCCAGCTTTAAGTTCCGATTTCTGTCACTGCAGAAACTCTACTAGAGATTCATTCATATAAGGTATTCTCCATTTGGATCATTATCTCCACCTCTGCCCTCTAGGAATCTTGAACTCTGTTCCTTGGATCATCCTGGGATGTGATAGGCCAGCTTTGGTCTTCTGTTGCCTAGATCCATCCTTTCCCTACACTTCAAGGCCACAGTTGTGATTACTGTTGGGCCTCCTCTGTATTCATCTTCTCTCCCCCCTTCATTGGTCTAGAAGATTCTTTAGGAGAGTCTTGGATCCAGGGATGTTTTTCTTCCTATCATTTGTACCCTTAGCACTCATACCTCTTTATCATCTGTGATCCTATGAATGTTTGCCTCTATTTCAATTGAGATCTTAAACCATTCACTTGGAAGTATTATCACATGTTCTAAAATGTCTAAAGAACAGGTAGTGTGAAGCAAATTCAAAATGGCGGCATAGGACGAATTGTGGTTAGGGAGACAGAATCACACAAACTCAGACCTGAATAGTATTTTATAGGTCAGTGATTTCAACTTGTAATTCATCAACCTGTAAATGATCAACAACTCCCTCTAAAATGTTACCACAAATGGTCCTCCAGTAGTTATTTGAGGATCTCCAATGAGGAAGACCCTACTATCTCTTGAGGCAGTCCATCCCACTTTTAGGACTATTAGGATTCAGAATGGTAAGAAGTTTTTCTTCCCTTCAAACCCAAATCTTCGCAATTTCTAACCATTGCTTCTACTGCTACCTTCTGGGAACAAACAGAAAAAGTCCTTCAAGTACTATCATAGCTTCCTCAAGTCTTTTCTTCTCTAGAATAAAAAAAAAGTTATCTCGACTGATCTGCGCATGATATGACCACACCATCATGATTTAAAATATCTTGGAATTAGAAAGTTTTGAGTTCAAATACAGAATCAGAAACTTATTAGTTGTGTGATGGTAGGCAAGTAAATTAATCTCAGTCAGCTTCAGTTTTCTCCTCCATAAAATGAGGATAATAATAGCACTTACCTCTCAGAGTTTTGTGAAAATAAAATAAGAAATGTTTTTATCATCTTCATCATCATCATCATTATTACTAGAACAATTTGTTATCAATATGATATAGTAGAAAAGCCAATAGATTTGGAGTCAGAAGACCTGGATTCAAATTTTATCTCTGCCGTCTACTACCCATGTGACATTGAGCAAAACACTTAATATCCTCTTTGGGCCTTATGTTTTCTTATCTTTAAAACGAGGGGGTTGGACTAGATGTCATTTGGTTAGATTGATTTATTGTCAATCAATAAACATTTGGTTAAGTGCCTACCGTGTGCCAGCCACTGTGCTAAGTGCCAAGGATACAAAGAAAGGCAAAAGACAGGTCCTGTCCTCAAGGAGCTCATAGATATTTACAGTGCTCTAATATTTCTTCCAGCCCTAGCTAGGATCAATGCTTATCACAGTGCCTGACACATAGTAGGTCCTTAATTCATGTTTACTGAGTGATAATCAAGATCTAGGATCTTATGGTTGAGAATTGGAAGGGACTTTTAATTGCCTATTATAGATTTATTTTAAAGAATCAGGAATCAACAATCATTTTACTAGTTCATTGTTTGAAGTATCCATCTACTTCCTCCTTCAGAAAAACAGCACACTTGCCCCCAGAGCACCTCTCTGCTTTTTCACAGCTCATTAAAGATCACCTGTTTTTCAGTATCTGGAATGTAGTTGATGAAGGCCAAGAGACCTGAACTCATTTATGGTGGCTAAATGCTTCCTTAGCAACCCTACTAATGACTTCCTCGCTCATTTTCTGTTTCAATTCTCTTTTGATCATTTGCTTTATTCTTTCTAGTCTTAAGCTCATTCGATTAAATCTTTATTAATTAAAAATCAACAAATGCATCTTTATTAAATCGCTCTATGAGCAAGATATGGTCTAGATATTAAAAAAAATCAAAGAAATGAAACAGACCATGCCTTCAAAGAGAGTGTACTGCAGCATAGATTTAGAGCTAGGAATAATATTAGCTATAATAACAGCTATCTTTATATAGCACTTTAAGTCTTGCAAAATGTATTACATATGCATTTCATTTTATCCTCACAACAACCCTGGGAGGTAGGTGCCATTATTATCCCCATTTAACAGATGAAGAAAGTGAGACTGAGAGCGGTTAAGCGACTTGCCTAGAGTCACATAGCTAATCAGTGTCTGAGGCTGGATTTGAACTCAGGTCTTTTCAACTCCAGAATCAGCAGCACTCTCACACTATGGCACCACCTAGCTGTCTTCATTAAGTGAATTTGAAAGGCTAGTTACCTCATTTTATCAAAGAGAAACAAGCCCAGAGTAGAAGAGTAAATGTTTAATTAAATGTTCGAAACAAATTCCTCGGACTTCAAATCTACTTCTTTTTTCTCCATGCTACTACCCCATTTTACAACACAGATTTGACTTTTGCTAGAGTAAATCCAAACTAATTCCAAGAGGGAGAAGGTTCTAATAATTAGGTGGTGAGAAGATCAGGAAAAATCAGACAGAAGTTCATAGCCTCCGGGATCTAGGGATGATAGAGAACCCAGTCCGATGACCATAGAAACAAATCTTAAATGTTCACTCAAGTTCACAGGTAATAACAGTGATGAGATTTGAACCTAGTCACTCTGACTCCCAAACCAGAATTATTTCCACTGAGAAGAGAAAACAGAAGCAAAATAGGTGTCGAATAGAATTATTTTCTCATCATTGTTCATTATCATCTTTCCAAAGCAGTCATCTTTTCCTTCCCTTAATCTTCTTTTCTCAACCAAACTAAAACAACCTTTGGTTTTTGTCCTAAGCTTTGACTAACATATGAGTGGGCAGCTAGGTGTTACAGTGGTTAGAGCACTGGCCCTGGAGTCAGAATGACTCATTTTCATGAGATCAGATTCAACCTCAGACATTTACTAGCTGTGTGATCCTTAACCCCGTTTGCCTCAGTTTCCTCATCTGTAAAATGAGCTGGAGAAGGAAACGGCAAACCACTCCAGTATCTCTACCAAGATACTGGGCCCCAAATAGGATCATGAAGAGTTGGACAAATGAAAAATGACTTCAATAAGCCTTGACTACAAAGCTATAGTCCTACTAAGCTTTAATATTCCTACTGCTCACCATATGGTACTTTGACCCTTAAGTATTTGTTTTTTTGAAAGAACTATTTTCTTCAGTGAGCTTTTGAATCTCCTTTTCCATTTGGCTAATTCTGCTTTTCAAAGCATTCTTCTCCTCATTGGCTTCTTGAACCTCCTTTGCCAATTGAGTTAGCCTATTTTTGAGGGTATTATTTTCTTCAGCATTTTTTTTGGGGTCTCCTTTAGCAGGGTGCTGATCTGCTGTTCATACTTTGCTTGCATGTCTTTGGTTACTCTTTTCAGTTTTTCCTCCAGTCCTCTAACATAATTTTCAAAATTTTCTGAGTTCTTTTTGAGCTTTTCCATGGTCTGATCCCATTGAGTGGGCTGGGATACAGAAGCACTGACTTCCGTGTCCTTCCCTGACAGTGAGCACCACTCTTCCTCATCAGAAAGGAGGGGAGGAGAAACCTGTTCACCAAGAAACTAACCCTCTATAGTCTTGGTTTTTTTCCCTTTTCTGGGCATTTTCCCAGCCAGTGACTTGACCTCTGAATATTCACCTCACACCCACCTTGCCTCTGGATCCTCCCAGCCAGTGCTTGGGGCCTGAGACTCAAATGCTGCTTCCCAGCCTCAGGGCTTTGGGCAGGGGCAGAGCTGTTATTCAGTGTGATATCAAGTTCAGCTGCTCGGGTGGGGGCAGGGCCGCCTCACGGGCTCAGTTCCCTCAGGGGGTTTATGCAGAGACCTTCAACAATGGATCCAGGCTCCTGCCTGTTTGGGGAGCCTCGGTCTGCTCCTTCCTCTGCTGTTGCCTCCCAAGGGGGCCTGAGTTATGGGGGCACCCCACTCCCCTCTCGACCCACCAAAGAGACCTTCTCACTGACCCTCGTCACCTGTGGGTGGAGGGACCCGCGCGGCTGCTGGAGATCCTGTCCCTGAGGCCCGCTCGGATCTGCTCCTCTCGGTGCCGCGGCCGTGGGAGGGCTGTGCTCAGCTCCGTGTCCACAGCGCGATGGACCTTTTGCGAGAGGTTTGCAGGTCCCTCTGGAACAGAAATCTCCTTTGCTCCACTGTTCTGTGGCCTCTGCTGCTCCAGAATTCGCCGTGAGTTACTTTTTACAGATGTTCTATGGGTTGTGGGTTCGGAGCTATGTGTATGTGCGTCTTTTTACTCTGCCATCTTGGCTCCGCCCCTAAGTATTTGTTGATAGCTGCTTATACCCACTCCTATCTCCAACTGAATTTCATCAGTGAGCTTCCCATGCAGCCACATGATCCCTTTATAACCATCCCCTTGCTTTATTTCTTATTGAAGCTAACTGTGACTCTAACACCAGAATTTCCCTCTTAATTTACACAAAGAGAACTTCAAAATATGTTGTAGAACAATGAGGTACAGCATGTCTCAAAGGACATTTTAATTAAAACAATTGAAGACGTTTGCTGAATGAGATCAGACAGATACTGAGCAGCTTGGTTTCAGACAGCTGGGCAAGTTCCAATTGGAGTTTCTCTTCACTTTCTTAGCTAAGGATCCACAACTTGATCAAAGTTAAGTCCCTTGAAGGCACCCAGCACTCTGTAAGCACTTTTGCCACCAAGCACTCTGGAAACTAATTGAAAGCTGTGGTTAGACCATGTTCTGAGAGCAGCTACTTTTCAAGTGCTCAGCTACCAGAAGTAGATGCCTCAGTAGCTCATCAAAGTTTAGGTGGACAACTGAGAAGGAGAATTTCAAAGGCAACCAGATGTCGAAGAATTTTTTTGCTGCAAACTGAAAATTAAATAACAAAGGCTTCCTTCTTTTCTTTCTTAACCCCACTACTGGGATTGTGTGCCCTATGGCAGATCCAATGGCAATTTATCATCAGTTCTAAATGGAAAAAGGTTACTCCTATTTTCCTTTCAGTTCCTTGCAGAATTCTATTTGCTAGTTGTATAGATTTGGTGAACAGTGGCATAGAGAATGCTTTAAAGTATTGCTATCCAAAATGCCATTATGATTTGTGGTCATTTTTCAGTGGAAATTAAGATGCTGGTGGTAAATTTAGCAGGTATACACAGTAGAAGTTGATGAAATATATTCTAGGGAGATGGGGTGGGGTAGAGATTTTCTCTTACATGGCTTTGAAAAAGTCTACATAGAAAATAGACACACTACACAATTCTAAATTGCAATGAGTTTCATCTCACTGGTAGGAGGCAATCATCAAGGACTGCTATTTCAGTTATGCAAAGGGATCTCATTTAGCACTGTGTTTTTAATTCAAATAGCAGAACATGTTTCAACAATCTGATTGTGGAAAATAATTAATTGAAATAACATTATCCTGAGTAGTGCTTAGATTTTATTGAGCTGTTTAATATCTTGATAATGTGACTCTGAAGTCACAGTAATTCCAATTGAGCAACATAGGAGCCTGATTTAATTCAATGAGAATTTATTGTGTGTCTACTATGTGCCAAGCAGAATGGCATCATAGGTAGAGAGCTAGCTTTAGAGTCAAGGTGATAGATTAAGTCTTGCCTCTGATACCTAATGACTATGTAACTTTCAGCAAGTTGTTTAACCTCACTGCTCCTGGCAACTCTTGAAGATTCTCACAGTTGTAGAGTGAGTAGTGAGCTGTGCTAGTAGAGGGGGTTTCTTCACTGATAATTCTTTATCAGTAAAATCATGAATCTGGCCCCAAAATAAAATGTGTCAGGTACTATGCTAGGTGATGGCGAATACAATGTAAAAGCATAATAGCCCATGTGCCCAAGCTTACTTTCTACTGAGGGGCTACAACATGGAGACAAGTTTACACAACATTACATAAAGTGATTTTTAAGAGAAAAGAGGCACTACTATTTGGGAAAATGTGAAAATCCTCCAAGATAGCACCAGAGCTAATAACATGGTAGGAAAACTCAGAGATTACCCAGAGCAAACCTTTTAATGTAGAAGGCACAAGGGAGAAGGGAACAAGCATTTGTTAAAGGCCTACTGTGTGTCAGACCCTGTGCTAAACACTCTACAAATGTCATCTCATTTGATCCTGATCAGATACTTTGCACTATTATCATTGAGTTGTTTTAATAGTGTCCAACTCTTTGTGACTCATTTTAGGATTTTCTTGGCAAAGATGCTGGAGCGGTTTGCCATTTCCTTCTTCAGCTCATTTTACAGATGAAGAAACTGAGGCAAACGAGTTACATGACTTGTCTAGGTTCACACGATTTTTAAATGTCTGAGATCAGATTTGAACATAGGTTTTCCTGACTCCAGGCATGACACTCTATGTACTGTACCACCTAGCTGCCCTATTTAGTACTATTTTATGGTCCTCCGGAATCAAATATAAACTCTTTTGACATCCTTGTCCTTTCTACCTTGATACTCTTCTCCCACTTCTCCACTCACTCTATGATGTGGCTATGTAGCTCAATTTCTCCTCCTTGCACAGAACACTCCCTTTCCCATTCCATGTCTTTGTACTGGTTACCCCCCATGCCTGGAATGATCTTGCTCTTCATCTCTACCTCCTAACTTTTTTAGCTTTGATTCTCAAAATTCTTCTTAAAATCATTAAGGAAATAGGTATAGAAAATTGCAGTTTTGGATGCTGGAAAGAGGTCCAAGCTGCACCCCAATGTCTGGAATGATCTTCTTTCTTATCTCACCCTCATAAACTCTCTAGCTCTCATTCTCAAAATTCTTTATAAATATCTTTAAGGAAACAGACACTAGAAACTACATGTTTTGATTGGGTATGGTTGAAAGAAAACTGATCTTGTAGTTTTAGAGGATCTTTGTTCAAATGCAGACTTTGTCACTTCGTAGCATTGTGACTTTAGTCATCAATCAAATTCTCTGAGTTCACTTTTCTGCCATGTAAAATGAAGGGGTTGGGCATAGGCTCTCATTGGTGACTTCTAGCTCTAAATCTCTGATCTTATGATTGGTCTTTCTGATAAAAAAATGAAGAAAGAATGCCACTTTTATTTATAGCAAGAATTATCCTAACTGCTCAAGGGAATGGAGAAGAGCATTCAAATCTACGTGCTGCTGACTTCTTCCAAAACAATTTGGGTATAATCAATTCCTTATTATTCAGGTAAATGGAAAAGACAATAACATAAAATCACAGAAAACTTCCAGTCTTTTTTTTAGCCCAAATGGTATTTTTATTTTTTCTTTAATTCTTTCTCAAGGTAAAGTTGATGGAAAGTAGAACATAAGAGTCAGGAAAATAAGAGTTTAAATCCCAACTCTGATATTTACGAGATTTGTGACCCTTTCTAATTCTTGATTTCCTCACCTGTATAATGGGACTGGTAATAGCCATAGTACCTAACTCATGGGGTAATTATGAATTTCAAATCTTTAAAAAAATTTACATTAAGTACTTTTACTCCTCTTCTTTCATTCTCTTCTAAACCCTATGCATTTTGGTTCATTCAACAGACACTGTTCTCTCCAAAGTCACCAACAATTTCCTACATGATAAATATAATGACATTCTCAATCTTCACCCTTCTTGATCTCTCTGTAATCTTTGATGCTGCTGTTTCCCATCATCTCTGAGATACTCTTTCTTCTCTGGATGTTTGGGACATTATTCTCTCCTGACTTCGTTCATTCCATCTTAGATTCATTGCTGGATCTTCATCCCTACCATGGTTGTCCCTCAAGGCTTTGTCCTGGTCTCTTTTTTTCTCTTTAGTCTCTAACTTGCTGATTTCATCATATTTCAAAGACTCAGTTGTATCATTATACATATAATTCCCAAATGGGCAGCATATAAAATTAGCCCTAGTCTCTCCCCAAGGGTCTAGTTCCAGATTACAAGCTGCCTCTTTGATATTTATCCCCATGGCATCTCAAATTCAATGTGTCCCAGACATCAATCAATATCTATTCCTTCTTCTTAACTTTCTTATTGCTGTGAAGGTCACTACCATCCTCACTGTCGACCAGGTTCACAACCTGTGACATCCTTGCCTTTTCACGCTTGTTCACCTCATATACAAAATTATTTACCATATTTTGTCTTTTTTATTTATATGGCATATCTAATCTCC
Source organism: Notamacropus eugenii (assembly GCF_028372415.1). NCBI lineage: Eukaryota > Metazoa > Chordata > Mammalia > Diprotodontia > Macropodidae > Notamacropus > Notamacropus eugenii. Next base: position 44,277,312 of record NC_092875.1, read on the forward strand.
TCTCCTACTCTCTACTCAGCCATTATCTTAGTTAAAGCATCTTGAAATTTCCCTTGCACCAGGGGTGGGGAAGTTTGTGAAGTTTGAATTCAGTCAAAGGGCTGTACTTGAGGACCTAGAAAAGCACATGTGGCCTTGAGGCCCCAGGTTCTGTACCCTTGTGCCTGAGCTATTATAATAGCTTCCCAATTGATCTTCCACCCTTAGGCTTTTCCCTACCCCAATTCCTCCTCCACACCATTGCTGAAGTGATTTTCTAAAGTAATTATATGTTTAAATCCTCTCCCTAATCCCAAACCAAACTCAATAAATTCCAATAGCTCCCTATAATCTCCAGGATCTAATATGACCTCCTCTTTTTGCCATTTTAACTTCTTCACAGTCAGACCTCTCTCTATTCTTATAGCACTACTTCTTACACGTTACTCCTTTCCCCACCCAATAGTCCAATTATACTGGTTCACTTCCTGTACCTCAAGGGCTTCAGGGATGCTTCATTTCCCATCTCTTTGCCTATGTACTTGCTATCCTCCATGCCAAGAATGTCACCTTGGGCAAGTCACTTAATTTCTCTATTTTCTAGGTAACTCTCTAAGACTATGAGTTACTGAGAAAAGGTGCTGATCTATACTGGTAGAGGGAATTTCCTCATCTAGGACTTCTCTAAATTAATTCATTCACATATCTTCAATGCCTTTTACCAAAGCTGTTAATAATATAAATAAATACTAGACTGGAGTTTTGTCCACTCACCCTTTCCTTACTCAAAGCCCTATAGGTTCAGGAATATGCAAAGAAAGGGACAGAGGAGAAAAAAGGAAGAGTGTCTGCACAAAAGATTCCCAATCTTTTCTTGTGTCATGGAATTTTTTTGTGAAAGTCTGTGGATTGTTTCTCAGAACCATGAGTTTCAATGCATGAAATGCAACAAATAGAATTACAATAAAAACCCCACTATATGGATATATAGTTATCATTTGTTTTTTTAAATTCTAGGACTCCAGGTTAGGAACCTCTGTTCTAAAAAGTGATAAAGGCATTGACTGGCTCCTCAGCCAGTAAAGAGGGAGAAAAACCTTTCCATCTATTAAAAATTCAACTACCTTAAAAATAATGCTTTAATTACCAAAGGACTGGAATAGCAAGCTCCTTGCTAAGCCCTCTTGGGGAGCCAGCCTGTGAAGCCCTGGGAATCTGCTCCATGACTCCAGTTGCCTTCCCTGCTTGATCCGTTCCTATTAAGATTTGAAATTTACAAGGAGTGGGAGGGAGAACTAAGTGCTTAAAAATTTTATGGCTGCATTTAAATATTAAATGCTGCGCATTTCTTTCTGTTAGGCAAATGTCAACATGGAAACCAGTTCACCAATCTCTAGCTGCAACATGCCTTGAAAGCAGGGTCTATGTTTTTGCATTTCTTGGTATCTGGAGCACTTAGCATCATGATTGTTGACTGACTGACCATATAAATCAAGACAAATTTAGAATCATAGGAGTTTAGGTTAAGACACTGGACAAGAAGGGACCCCGGGGGATGTTTTGTCTGTCTACCTCATTTAAAGATGAAGATGCTGAGGGTGCTTAGAGCTTTGCTCAAAGTCACAGACATCATGTAAGAGGTAGCAGTTGTCCTTGGCAAACTAAGGGTGGAAATGACTGACATCAGAAACCATTGAATCCAGACTTCTCACTTTACAGAGACTTAGTGGAATATGGTATTCAGAAGGGTCAAATTAATGATCTAGAATCATAGGCCCAAAGATTCAACACTATAAGTTCTGTTAGGGAGCCTCTGTTAAAGGGGTGGGGAACCTGTAGCCTTGAGGCCACATGTGGTCTTCTGGGTCCTTAGGTGTGGCCTTTTGACTGAGTACAAGATTATTTTTTATTAAATAAATTTATTTATTGTTATATTTTATTAAGGGGATTTGTTCTGTGAAGTTTGGATTCAGTCAAAGGGCTGCACTTGAGGATCTAGAGGGCCATATGTGACCTTGAAGTTGCAGATTCCCCACCCCTGCCTCTAGTCAAACTAACTTTCTTACTATTCTATCAGGTGTTTAAAGACCTTCTTTTCCAACCTTATTATACATTATTTCCCTTCAAGCCCTCCACAGACCAGTCTAACTGGCCTTCTTATAGTTCTTCACAAGTAATACTCAATCTCCCACCTCTGTGTCTTTGCACAAACTGTATCACAAGCTTAGAATGCAATTCCTCCTCACTTCAACCATATACAGTATGTTGTTGTTCATCTTTCATTTTCATTGAGGACCAATGTCATCACTGGGTGATGTTTTGACTTGTGTGTGGATTGGATTTAAGTGAGACAGTTACATATAGCAACCTCATTTTTTCTTCCAGAGTCTTTGAAGTCTAGTGGCAAGAGAAAAGTCAGGGAGATTGGCAATGCCCCTTGATGCAGTGGATGACCTTTGCATCTTTGCTGTCTGACCAGGTTGTAAGCAGTACACAATACTTGGTTTAGCTGCTTTTATGAGTATTGGAACAATTTATTCTCATCCACCCATTCTGCTGGGGAAAACCTTCACATGGGAAAAGCTAGGTAAACATATCCCTAACTCATGGATGGGTTTGAGACCTGATGGTTACCCTCAATCTGGTTTAATCCATCTTTGAGATGGTTTTGTTGGCTTGTTTGGGTATGGCCACCGTGCATGCCATGGCTTCTGGCAGCCACAGGTGGGAGCTGGGTAAGGGTGGACACCAAAGATGATGCACAGCCCTGAAAAGGGCTCAGCAAAGCTCTCACACCAGAGGTTCTAGTCCTCCCTGAACATTCCCATACACTCAGTACATATGCACCAGCACATATATACATACATACACTTATATGTGTATATGTTTATATGTATACACATGCACATATGTGCCAATTTATAGTAATATATGTTTATATGTGCCAGGAGTAGTGAACAGGGAGCTGATACCTTAGGTTCAGCTCCTGCTCTGACATTCTACAGGCCCTGTGACCCTAGCAAGTCACTTAATCTCTCAATGTTCTAGGTAGCTTTCTCAGTCTATGAATTGCAGAGAAGGTACTGACCTGCATTGGTGGGGGAAGTTTCTTCACCTGGGAGGTCCTTATGAAATTGCAAGTCTGTTCCCTGTCCCTATCTCATCCCTACCCCCATCCTTACCCCACCCCTATTCCTATCCTTCTTCCTGTCCTTATTCTTATCTGCCTATACTTACATATATATTTTCTCCCCTGTTGGAACAGACTGTCCTTGGGAGAAGGGAGTTTCATTTCTGTCTTTGTGACCTCAGCATTTAGTAAAGTTCCTGGCACAGAGAAGTGCCTGGATGAAAGCCTGCTTAATCAGTTGGTTGGCTACTTTCTCTGTAGCTGCCAGGGTGGTACTGGGCACCCCACATGTGGAATTAGTGCTACCCCTTAAGCAGCTTATATTCCACTAGTCAAAAGACTTTCCTTAGAGCCCTGTGAGGCAGAACTTGACATTGCTATTACTTTTAATTTTACAGAAATGGTGACTCCCAGAAGAAAAAGGACTTTTTCACAATCTTACTTACTAAGTTACTTACTTACTAAGTACTACTTACTTACTTACTAAAAACTTACTAAGTGTCCAAGGTGGGCTACAAATGTTGAAGTCTCCTAACTCTAAGGACAGCACTGTTTTATACCTCAGTTTATCATGTTTTGATATGTGCTATATAAATGCAAAACTGGAATATTTGGGCTACAGAAAATCACCTTAATAAGAATAGATGAAAGAAGGAGGGAGACAAACATTTATGAAGCACCAACGATGTGCCACACATTGTGCTAATCACTTTACAAATATCTCATTTGATCCTCACAACAATCCAGGGAGGTAGGTGCTTTACTATCCCTATTTTATAGTTGAGGATAGAGGTTAATGACTTACTCAAGGTCAAACAGCTAGTGAGTGGCTGAGGTTGGATTTGAACTCAGGTCTTCCTGACTCCAGACTCAGCACTCCATCCTACCTAGCTCCCTCTCAGTGTTTTAGTGGATGACAAGCTCAATATGAATGAGCATTATGCTGCAGAAACCAGTAAAACTAATGCAATACTGCACTACATCGTGAGTGGCATCATTTCCAGGAATAGGGAGGGGATAATGTCACTATGCTTTCGCCTCATCAAATCTCATCAAAGAGGGAGGAAGGAAAGGAATAACTATATAGATAGAGCCTATGTGCCAGTCTCTGTACTAAGTACATTTACAAATATTATCTCATTTGATCCTCACAACAATCCTGTGAGGTTGGAACCTTTATTGTCCTTTTACAGTTGAAGAAATTGAGACAGAGATTAAGTGAGTTGTTTAGTGATACTACTAGTGGATGTCTGAGGTGGGATTTGAACTCAGGTCTTCCTGATTGCAGGTTCAGTGCAATTCATTGAATCACCTAACTTCCTCATTGGAATTACTGTGTTCAGTTTTGGGCACTGAGATTTATGATGGATGATACCAAGGTGCAGAGCATCCAGACGATGGTAAGCAGGATGGTGAAAAGACGGGTCCACGTAATGTAAGAATCATTTGAAGAAACTGAATATCTTTAGATGAGAGAAGAAAACTCAATAGTGACATGATAGTATTTTAAAAAATTTTTTTTCTTAAGTTCAGAATAAAATAAATAAAATTTTAAATGGAAAGCTTTTATTTCATTTTTCTTAATTACATGTAAAACAATTTCTAACATTTTTTTTTTAATTTTTGAGTTTAGAATTTCCTCCCTCCCTTATTCCCCTCTCCGGTCCTTGAGAACACAAGTATTTTGACATAGATTGCCGTGAAGTCATGCAAAACTTATTTCCATATTAGTCAATTTGCAAAAGAGAAAAGAGATAAAAAAAGATAAAAGAAAAAAACCCAAGAAAAATAAAGTGAAAAAAGTATATTTCAATTTGCATTCAGACTAATTCTTTCTCTGGAGGTGGATAGCATTTTCCATCATTAAATCCTTCAGTCTTCTATCACTATATTGCTGAGAATAGCTAACTCATTTACAGTTGATCATTGCACAATATTACTGTTATTATGTACAATGATCTCCTGGCTCTGCTCTGTTCACTTTGCATCACTACATGTAAGTCCTCCCAGGTTTTTCTGAAAGGATCCTGCTGGTCATTTCTTATAGCACAATAGTATTCTATCACAATCATATACCACAACTTGTTCAGTCATCCCCCTATTGAAAGGCATCCCCTTAATTTCCAGTTGTTTCCCACCACAAAAAGAACTACTATAAATATTTTTGTACATGTGGGTCCTTTTCCCTTTTCATGATCTCTTTGGGAAATAGATCTGGAAGGGGGATTGCAAGGTCAAAGGTATGCACAGTTTTATAGCCCTTGGGATGTTGTTCCAGATTGCTCTCCAGAATGGTTGAACTAGTTCACAACTCCACCAAGAATAGTTGTCAAATATTTGAAGCATGTCATATGAAAAGATTAAACTTATTCTGCTGGGCCCGTAGAACCAGGAGAAATGGATTGAACTTGTAAGAAAGCAAGTTTAGGTTTGATGCCAGTAACAATTTTACTAACCATGAGAGCTTGTCCAAAAGGGGAATGTGCTACCTTGAGAGCTGGTAGGTTTCCCCCTACTTGGCTTTCTTTGGACAGAGTTTGAATGATTTCTTGTTGGGTATATCAGAATGGGGATTCCTTTAGCGTATGGATTAGACTAAGTAGTGTCTGAGGTGCTTTCCAATGCTCAAATTCTCTGATTCTGTGAATATGACTTCCTTGGTCCTGGGCACTATGCCTCTCAATGGGTTCCATCACTGTTTTAATTGCTATAACACAATGTTGATCGATACTAAGCTTGTAGCTCAATGATCACACCTTCTCCCCTCATTCAGCTGAGCAGCTTGATCTAGCAAAAACACACAAACAAATAAACGATGGATGCAGTGAGATACGCATTGTATCAATGCATTGAAATGTGAAAGTTCCCAGGGTCAGGAAGCCTTTTGGTGAGATAGTCTAATGAACAGAAAAAATTACCTGCACATTTTCTCGATTCTGATCACTTGTGTCCTCGGTGGAAAAGAGAACATTGGCTCTTCTGAAGCAGGAAGAGGAAGAGCCCTAACTATTAGCACCAAGAAAGTAGCAATGCTAGAAATCATTACTTTCTTCAGTCCCATAAATCATTTTCATAGCAGCAAAGCATCCTAACTGAAGATCAATTTTCACTCCAGGGCCTCTGAAATTTTTCCACCCTTCATGGGATTTACAAATTTGACCTCTTTTCATGAATATGTAGTTGGAGAAACATCCAGAGACCAGAATGGAGGTGAAGTCATGTTTCAAATCCTGGGCCATTCTGCTGGCAGCTGGGACTTAGGGGATATGAGCAGAGGGATTGTTGAAGATTGTAACCTGTTCACACTTTTCTCTCTTGTATCCCAGGCTTTAGCAATGTTACCATTTCTCCTTTTGACTGTATCCCTGATCAAGATCAATCCCCACTATTCTCGACATAATTTCACATTATAGGTAACTTTTCAGCCACTGCTTCTGAAGTAGAAGTGACCTAAAAAACTACTGAGTCCAACACCTTCATTTTATAGGTGAAACTAGCCAAGGGTATGACAGATAGCAAATGTATTTGGCAGGATTTGAACCCAAGGTCTTCCTGACTCCAGGTTCAATGCCCTATCTATTTCCCCATGTTTTCTCTCAAAATATAGACTTAATGTAGAAATTCCTTATAATGAGAGCTTCTCAAAATTAATAATGGTGATAGCATTTATGTAGAACTTTAAGGCATGCAAGGTGCTTAATATATATTATTTTATTTCATTCTTGTAACAACCCTGTGAGGTTGATACTATTATAATTTCTATTTTACAGCTAAGGAAACTAAGGCTGAGAGATGTTAAGTGATTTACCCAGTCACTAAGCATCTAATGCAGGATTTGAACTCAAGATTTTCTGACTCTAAGTCCATTATTCTGAGAGAAATGAATATTAGTAGCTAATGATTCAGAGAGAGTCATATTTTCCCCCTTTTTCTTTATCCTCATTTCAAGACCTCGGTCTCTGGAAGTTGAGCTAATCTTCTGTATTCAGACTTCACTCCAGTGAGGAAGCCATTGTGCTCCACTCAGGTCTGAGTACAGATAAATTCTTTGAATAGATTGACCAAGGCTGAGGGTTAGAAGTTAATGACACAATCAAAGTTCAGGTCCAGCCCTCATTATAATATTCATTCTCTCATTAATTGTTAACCAGTCAGAGTTGATTGCCACCCTCAGTAACACTCCTCTTCCTGTGGGCATACAAGCTGTGATTGTTTTTGGTCTAAGAAAGAGACCATCCTTTTATTAACAAACATTCTGGTGTTATTAATAAAATGATTAAATTACCAGAAATTATGTCTCTTGAACCTTTTTTTAAATGTCACAACTCGATATTCAATGATACCTAGCTACCACCACCAACACCATCATTCACAACATCATGGCTAATATTTTTAGAGCTTTCTACAAATAAAATCACGTTTGATCCCAAAGAGAAATGAATGGATTTAGTGGGCTCTTTCACACTGGAGGTTTTAGAAAGACTGGAAGACAACCTGGTGGATTTCTTGTGGAGAAAATTCTTTTTTTCAGCTTTAAATTGGACTGGTTGCTCACTGAGCCTTTTCCAAACATAAAAATCTATGATTTCAGAAACTGTCAGAGAAAATCCTCAGGAGTCTAGGTCAGTAAGCAGAAATCAAAGTACCTGTTCAGACTACTATTTCTTCCTCTCTTCCCTTTATGCCATGAAAATCCTTAGATTATGTGTTATTTCCTCCAGTGCACCACTGAACCAACAAAGTAGCCATGGCTTGCCTGTTTTCCTTTGATTATTTTAGTCATAGATATGATACAGGCAATGGAAGAGAGTGTCTAACTCTTGGAGAATTTCATTCATTTCTCATGTGTCCTGAGACCAGATGGTTCCTGTTGTTCAGTTGTATCAATCTTGTCCAACTGTTCATGATCCTATTTAAGTTTTCTCAGCAAAGATACTGGAGTAGTTTGTCATTTCCTTCTCCAGCTCATTTTACAGATGGGGAAACTGTGACAAACAGAATGAAGTGATTTGCCCAGGGTCACACAGTTATTAAGTGTCCAAGACTAGATTTGATGCAAGGATACTGGAGTGGTTTGCCATTTCCTTCTCCAGTTCATTTTACAGATGAGAAAACTGAGGCAAACAGTGTTAAGTGACTTGCCCAGAGTCATACAGCTAATAAGCATCTGGGGCCAGATTTGACTGAGCTTGCTAAATATTTTGGAAGGTGAGTCTTCCTGACTTCAGGTTCAGCAATCTATCTACCATACCATCCAGCTGCTGCTGAGCCTAGGAGACTAGTAATTTTTCACCACTGATCTTTGGAAAGCAATAGACCTACTGGTGACGGGAACATTCTTCCTTGAACTTCCAAATTAATTTCTTTCTTGGGCATAGTAGAACATTTACCATACCAATCCCTCCTCCATTTCCAACTCCTATTTCCTTCTATCCTCATAAAAATGATAAGTATTTTACTAGCTTGTGTTATACATTGTAATAAAGTAGGAAAAACACTAAATGGTGAGAAACATTAAGATGGGGATCCTAGATGGAGTTCATACCATGAACTGTTGCTCGTCTGGAGAAAGGTTCAGATCTGCAGTCCTCAATAGATAGGAGCTTCCACTCACACTAGGTTGTGCAATCTCTCCTTTTCTGTTTCCTTGACATAGATATATAAGAGTCTCTGAAACTGCAGTTCTATAAATGTGCATGGATGAAAGACCAATTCAGATTGTCCTGCAACTTCAAAATACCCTAGGCTATAGAAGAACAAGAAACTTGCAAAGGCAGCATCTAGCTGTCAGATTACTCCCCTAGAGCTGAAAAGTAAAGCCAAATGATTTTCCTCTGGGTTGCTGTTCATCCTTCATTTTCAAAGGGGACCGATGACATCACAGGTGATGTCTTGACTTGTGCATGAATTGGATTTAAGTGAGGCACAGTTGCACAAAATTGCCAGACTCACTCTCTCTTCCAGAGTCATTGAAGTCCAGTGATAAGAGAAAAGTCAAGACAACTGGTGATGACCTGGAATGCTTTGGATGACCTTGGTGTCTTTGATGCCTGACCGAGTTCTAAGCACTCCACACCTCATGCTTCATCTGCTTTCATGGTATTTGGAACAAACTGTTCTCATCTGCCCATTCCACTGGGAAAAGTCTTCACATGCATGAGGTAAACATTTCCCTAACTCACCAAAACATATGAGGCCTGTTGGTAACCCTCAATCTGGTTTACCCATTTTGCTGAGACAGTTTACCAGAGTGTGTCTACTGTACGTGCCACAACTTCTTGAAGCCACCTGTGATAGTTGGGTGATAGGTGGACACCAAAGGTGGACAAGCAAGCCATAAAAAAGACTCAGGAAGCCCTCACAACAGAGGTGCTAGTCCTCCCTGAACACCCCATTCAACCCATTTACCACACAGACTAAGATTCTATATATGACAATTACTATCTGAATACTTCCTCTGTGTATGTGCACATACCAATGTGTGCTGTGTATTTTTAAGGGTCTAAGAGTAAGTATGCCAAGTTCTTTTCCTTTTAAATATTCAGCAATAATTACTTTGAAACACAAATCATACCTACTACGCTCTGACAAGGGGGACCAGAATGCAAGAACAGCTGCCAAGTTGTCTCTGCATCTTCACCCATGTTTAATAATTCAGGCCTTGGATTGTTTGCTCTGAAAGCAAACAATATCTTTCACTGCATATTTTATAGACATATATTATGGGGAGTAGCAAACCAGCGAGCAGAGCACCAATATATACTTAACCAATTCTCCCGAGTGAAGGAATTCTGATTATGAAAAGACTGGTGATCGGTGCTGACATCTTTCCACAGTGGGCTCAAGTAGGATAAACAAACTGGGGAAAGAGAGTTGCAGAATCTCTTAATTAATTTCTACTGGAGTGGTAGAGCTGGCATGAAGAAATATATTCTTTCAGTCTGCCTGTCACCAACTTCTCTCCTCTGATCCTTTCACCCTAAAAACTAGCCAATTAGGAAGAACAGCTTTGGGAGAATGTTATTGATGAACAGATACGTGTGACAAATGGTTTTAAGGAAACTATGATCTCCTAATCCTTCTTCCTACATGACGATTTCAGACACTCCAGGATGGGAGGTAGAAATCTCCTTACTCGTTAGCTTATATTCATTTAATAGGGCCCATGAGCTCTCCTTTGTATCTGTTTCCTGTACCATGTAGTCCAACCCTCTGACTTTTATAAGTAAGGAAACTGAGTCCCAGAGAAGGTAAGGCCATGCAAATCACAGCTGGACTCCAACTTCCTGCTGATTTACAATCTATCCCTAATAGAATCATAGTGTTTGAAATTTGGAAGAGACTTTGGCAGTCATCTACTCTGACCTCGTCATGAAAGGAATCTTCACAGTGAAAACACCTGGTGTGCTGTCAATCAGTCTCTTCTTGAAAGACTTCCAGTGAAGGGGATCCTACTAGAACTTTTTTTAAAAATGTAAATAGAATTTTATTTTTTCCAATTGCAAAGAAAATAATTTTCAACACTCATTTTCATAAGATTTTGAGTTCAAAATTTTTATCTTTCCCTCCCTTCCTCTACTCTCCACAAGATGGCAAGCAATCTGATACAGGTTATACATGTGCAATCATATTAAACATATTTACACATTAGTCATGTTGTGAAAGAAGAAACAGGGCAAAAGTGAAAATAAAAACATGAAAAAAAGGAAGTGAAAATAGTATGCTTTAATTTGCATTCAGACTCTACAGTGCTTTCTCTAGATGGGGACAGCATTTTCCATCATGAGTCTTTTGGAATTGTCTTGATCCCACTAGATCTTTTGAAGCACATTCCATTTCTAAACAGCTTTTAATTGCTGGGTGCGGTAGGGGTTCTAACATCAAGTATAAATTCGGTTCTTTGCAACTTCCCCTCTCATTCCACCCTCTGGGGCAAGACAGAACAAGGCAAGGCACTTAAATTCCCTCCTCTCCAACTCGACACCTTATCCTTAGTTAGTCCTTAGTTAAAATAAAGGAGTTGGACTAAACTACTCCAATTCTTCCATTTCTAAATCTGTGACCCTAATGTTTAATCTCACATGACAACTCTTCACGTTCTTGAAAAGAACCATTATGTCTCCCTTAATCTTCTTGTCTCCATGATAAAAATTCCCATTTCCTTTAATTACTCTTTCTATTATATCTTACAGCCACTTCCCAGTTACTTCCAGGGTCTCCCTGTCTATGGGCTCTAGAGCTTTCTGGTGGCAGTGTGTTTTTTACACCAGGGTATCTGACTAACTTTTTCTGAGATGAAGTTAAATATAGGGAATTCACCTGTGTGGTTTTCCTCTGTCATCACCAGCTTTTCAAAGGGCCATTGTCAAATGTTCTTGAATGCTTTCCCTGGCTGAAGATACATCATCACAGGCCAGTGAGTACAAACACTTCACAGAATAGTTCATGTCAGATTGATGTTGTTTCACTGTCTCTGTGAGCATCCATCACTCAGAGGCACACATCCATACATCCTAACCCATGGTGACATATGGACAAGAGTCAGAATCAGGGACAGCTCTCATAAAAATTGAATTTTAGCTCTCCCCTGGGACTTGTAAGTAGAAAGTTTGGAATTTATCCACTGTTCCAGTGTCATTTCATGAAACACATTTGATTGTACATATGGAAAAACTGATCCTCGCAATTAACATTGGGAAGAAAGAAAGAGAGCTAGAGAGAAAGAAAGAGAGCTGGAGAGAAAGAAAAGAAGGAAGGAAGGAAGGAAAAAAGAAAAAATGAAAAAAGAAAAGGAGGGAGGAAGAAAGGAAGGGAAGGGAAAAAGGAAAGAAGAAAAGAAAGGAAACAGAAAGAAAAGAGAAGGCGAAGGAAGGAAAGAAGGAATGGAGGGAGCAAGGGAAAAAGAGATAAATGAAGGAAGGAGAAAAAAGAAGAAAAAGGTAAGGAAAGAAAGAAAAAAACAAAGAATTTATTAATCTCTCATTATGTGGCATGAACTGGGCTAATCTGGGATTATATATACAAAAGTGATGTACCTCATTACAACAGGATGCTTATATTTTAATGGTGGAGACAAGATAAAAAATGCTATACATACAAGACATATACAGTAAATAGGAGTTGAAATAGGAAATAAGGCACTGGGGATGAGACTGAGAAGGGAATATTCCTTTAATATCACTATCTTTTAAAACAAGTAAGAATTGTTATTTATGGGTTGACAAAGTTACGCAGAATTGGTAGGCATGCAGAAATTATGATCCATGTCCTTGGTGGAAATGTTCACTTTTATGAAAACAAAATAATTAGCATGCTGGAAGATTGTTACTGAATCACAGGATGATAAAACCACATGATTAGACCACAAAGGCCATTTAGAACAATACTCTCAATTTACAGATGAGGAAACTGAGGTCCACAGATGTTAAATGACTTACCCACAGTCCCAAAGATTGAACTTATCGGAATAGGGATTGGGATGCAGTTTCACTGATTTCAGAGACAGACATTTTCCCCTCTATCATGAGACAGACATTTTCCCCTCTATGATGCCTCTAATGAAAGGCCTCACTTCCGGAAGTGAGTCTATGTGTAGCATTTCTGGCCTATATGAGATATTAGCTAGAATTGCTTAGCTACTGATCAATCTATATATTTCCTGGAGTAACAATTTGAGAAAGATTCCAACTACCAGACCCCCTGAGATCTATGCTTAACATTCATTACTGTCAGTGACAGGCCCTGGGAAGGGATGGAAATCTTGTCCATACTGGGCTGATTCCTGCAAACCATTTCTGTAAGGATAGGAAATGCCAATCCTGAACAAGAAAGAGAGTCCATTAAGATTGGGCAATCTTCCCATGGCTGCCAAAACAATAATTTTGATGCATAGTTTTGACCATATCATTCCCTGATCAAAAACCTTCATCAAGCCCCTATGTCTATAAGATAAAATACAAATTGTTCAGCCTGACATTTACAGCCTTCCACAATTTGCCTTTGGTCTACCATTCCAACTTTATTTCACATTACAGTTAAGCCAAGCTATAATTCTAGCTAACCCTTGATCTTTTCCTGTACTGTCTCCTCTCTGTGCCTTTTTGCAAGTTGTGCTTGTTGCCTGGAAGACACTGTCTTCTCATTTCTTTCTGTCAAAATCTCTATATTCCTTAAAGCGTCAAGTGCTACCCACTTTGACTGAGTTCTCTGATATACTCAACTGCAAGTGTTTTCTCCTTCAAATTTTCCAAGAATTTGCCCCCATCGCATCTTACCTTGAGTATACATATACTTTGAAAAAAATAAGTGAAAAGAGACATTCAAATCTGAGTAGTGAATTCTGAAAACGGGTTTTGGATTTCTTGACTACAGTTTAAAAATATCAGAATAATCAGCTTCTGGTCAAGAAAGGAGCTCATCAGAGAAGTGCCTGGTAGCACTATATATTTGCCTACAGTTGAGGAAACTTAATCAAAAGGGTTTAAGATGGAAAAGAAGCTCAGAGATCGTGGTGGGGTTTAGAGAAACTTTATGATAGCATAAACGTGCATGTTAAAAATATACTAGAGCTGCTGCTCATATTGGACACAAGGGGTGGGATGCCTACCAACTTCTTCACAACTGGGCCCCTAAGATAACATTCCTCAGCAGAAAGTCAACTGTCCTTCAACCAAGCTCTTAGTCTTGTGGAAGGGCTATAGAGAAAGAGTTGTCCCCTAGGCTTGATACATTGTCATCTCCTTGTTGACATTCAACAGACCCGCCCCTCTCCCACAGAATACTTGAAGGATGTAACTGACATCGCAAATGTTTTTTTCTCGTAAATTTCCTCTTCTCCAGTGGGCATTCAAGAAAGAATCATTTGTCTATTACAGGGAGTTGGCTATGACACTCTTGCCCTGGCTAGGCAGTTGCTGTTCAGTGCTAGAATCTGAATTTAATCACACTTTGAAGAACCATGATCTTTATAATCATACCCATCCTTAATGATACTGTGTTTACCATTGTTTTAACCTTCTTAAAGCAGTGCCATAACATCAAATAAAATATAGCGCTGGAAGCCAGCCAAAAGGGTATCGATCAAATCCTTCTGACTCAGAGATTTTCATTTTCTCTTTTAATGAGCATACCATTGTAATGGGAAGCAAGAGTAAGTCAGAGAAAGAAAACATGGAGATGATTCTGAGCTTGACATAGGACTTCAAGGAATACTTTTATCAGCTTTCCCATGATCTCATCAAGCCAGGACTCCTTCATCTGAGTGATCTTTCATGATCTAACTGCAGTCTACTTTCTGAGGCTGATATATAGGACCTCTTTACATACTCTGTATTCTAGTCCAGTTGGCCTTCTTGGAGTTTACCATATATGATATCCATCTCCCATCTCCTACATAGGTCAACTCCATTCCTAGATTATGGTCCTTCTTCATCCTGACTTCTCAGAATTCCTGTCTTCCTTCCTTGAAAGCACAGTCCAGGTGCCATCTCTTCCAAGTCTTTCTTTATGCCCTAGGTTATAGTATTCTCTCTCTGTTGAATTTTACTTGTACTACTGTGAATGTTCCTTATATTTATTGACCTGTATAAATACTATACCCTCAACCCCATTAGAATGGAAGCCCATTGAGGAAAAAAGGACCCTCTCCTCTCCTCCCGTCCCCTCTTCTCTTCTCTCCTTTCTTCTCCTCTCCTTTCTTTTTTCCTTTCCTTTCCCTCTTATTCACATAGTATAACAACCAGCTCATATTAGGCATTTTATAAATACTTTTATGGCTGAATGAGTGGTCAGTACAACACAAATTAATTAACTTCCTACCATTTACAAAGCATAATGCTATGCTTTGGGAATAAAAAAAAGCCAAAATGAAAAAACACACCTGGCCTCAAGGATGTTATATTCTACTGGGACAAAAGCCTCATTTATAAACTGGCTTGCAAATAGTAGTAAAGTTTGATATCCATCAAAGGTTTTTTTAGTCCATATCCTTTTGACAGACGTGAGGTCCCCTGAGGATTCATGCCAGAGTTTCTAGGATGACCATTTTTTTTAATACACCAAAGAATAGAACGAACCTTCAAAATAGAAATTAGGATGCAGACACAAGTGATCCAATCACTGGCTACCGTTAAGGCCTATAATAATATTAGAGAATTTCAGAATGGAAAAGAATCTCAGGAATCATCTAATCACCTAGACTAGGCAGCTAGATGGTGTAGTAGCTAAGAAATTAGGAAGACTTGAGAGTTTAAATCCCACCTCAGACATTTACTAGCTATATGTGGCCTTGAGAAAATCTTTTCCTTTTTCTCAGCCTCAGTTTCCCCTCTGTCAAATGAGGGCTGTAATAGTACCTACCACACAGGATTGTTGTGAGGATCAAATGAAATAACACATATGCTGTATAGCATTTCACAAATCTTAATGCACTATGTAATCACTAGTTGTTATTATATCTATAATTAGTTTAATGCTCCAAGAACATCTCCAAATGGTCATCCATTTCTCACTTTGAAGACCTCTAGTGATAATGAACTCATTACCAAGGGAAATTCTTTCTACTTTCACAAAGACTTCATCATGACAAAGCTCCATACCAGGTTGATCTTATATCTACTTCCTGGTAACTTCCATTGATTATTCCTTGTTCTGCCCTCTGGAGCCAAGACAAACAAGAGTGCTCTCCTCTTCCACATGTCAATACTTCAGATATGTAAAGAAAGATATCCTGCCCTCCCATGGCCCCCATCCTCTCTCCTTCAGGCTTCACATTCACAATTCCTTCATGGTTCCATGGCCCCTCATCATCCTGGTTGCTTTTTTTGGCCACAGGCCACTTTGCCCATCCTTCTTTGAAGGGCAACAACTCAAAGTGAACCCATTGTTCCTGGGACGCTCTGATCAGGGCAGAGGTCAACAAGAGCTACCCTTTCCCTCTTCTAAGCACACTGTTTCTTTTAATACAACTTCAAGACCTCAGCAATTCTTCCCTTTTCCCTAGGCAATCTTCCCAGAACCTAGAGTTCTGCCATTATAGTAGGAGGAGCTTCTATACTGTGACAAAAGTAGGTCAACCCCACTCTATCTCTTGTTTGATTTCCTAAGTGATTCAGTAAGATCTCAGGGAAGATAATGTGACTTCTCTGATGTACACAACATAAATGGGAGGTATTCAACCTGTTCTTTTATAACAAATGCTCATGTCAGCATTAAGAAGTGGCCACGGGAGGCTGAGGGAATGACAGTCATGCATTAGCATGGGAGTCGAATTGCTGAGAGGGTGCTTCTTTCCATTTAGACCCATAATCCCCACAGAGGGAGAAGGAGGATTTCACCAGACAGTGCCTGGGGTGAGCAAGGTACCTTAGGAGTCTGGTTTTCTTTGTGAACTTTGGAGATTGAAACTGTGAGGAGTATATGCAGACATATACATACACACACATATTTACATATATATGTATATATACACATATATATACCTAATTACACATGCCCCAAATATAGACATATATAATTTATATATGAATATACACACACAACAGTTTATATACATACAGATACATAGCAAATACACAGATGTATATGTATATATGATATATGTATAAGTACACATGCACACATATATTGTGTATGTGTGGAGAGAGAAAAAGACAGAAGTGGATAGAAGGAAACTGACTAGGATATAGCCTGGATTTGTGATTCCATTGTTACGCAGAACTCTCAGATACAGAAATTCCATCTATCAATGCAGGTAGCACCGTCTCCTTAACCCTTATGTCTCGGAAAGTTTCCTAGAGCAGTAAGCAGTTAAGAGACTTGGCCAGGGTCATAAAGCTAGGATGAGTAAGAGATAAGGCTTGAACCCAGGTCTTCTTGGTTCTGAAGGCAGCTCTTCATCCATTATGCCACACTATTTCTATCCACTGTTTCTATCTCATAATCTTTTTCTTTGTATCTGTCTGTGTCTCTTTCTACAACATCTATTGCTGTATCAATGTCTTTCTGTTCTTCTTCCCTCCCTCTCTCCCTCCCTCTTTCCTTTCTTCCTTCTTTCGTAGACCTTCCACCACCATCTTTCTGATTATTAGCCTACCTCTCTATTCTGATACACACACACCTTTCTTAATTAGTGAAACAAAGAGGTTGGAGTAGATTACACCTAAGATTCTTTCCACCTTTAGATCTTTTGATCCATTAAGATTGGTAATAGTCCCACTGTCTTCTGCCCTGGTCAGACAACATCTGCAAAATTATATCTAGTTCAGGGATACATCTCACCCTGTCATTTTCATTTGGTAGAAGGGAGAAATGAAAAAAGATGGGGCATGTCCAGAGAGGTATAATTGTTATGGTGAGGAGATTCAAAACTAAACTATTAGAAGAAGTGTTGAAGAAATTGGATATACTTAGCTCTAAGTTTTAGAAGACTCAGAAGAAGACATTACTGTCTTCACGTATTTAAAGAAGTACTTTATAGAGACTTACTAGATTTGGTTTAGGAAGTAGAACCACTGGGTAGAGTTAAAAGGAGATAGGTTTTGACTCAGTATAAAGAGCTAAAGTGGAATGGGCTATTTTAAGATAATGAGCTCTCCATCCATCACTGGATAACCACTTGTTGAAAATTTTCTAGAGGGTATTCAAGCTTCGAGGGGGCATTTAAGTGACACAGTGGATGGAGTGCTAGGCCTGGAAGCAGGAAGACATGAGTTCAAATCTAGCCTCAGATACCTACTAGCTGTGTTATCCTGGGCAAGTAACTTAACTCTCCTTGCCTCAATTTCCTCATCTGTAAAATGAACTGAAGAAGGAAATGGCAAACCACCTTAGTATCTTTGCCACAAAAACCCCAAATGGGGTCATGAGAGTCCAACATGACTGAAATGACTAAACAAGAACAAATTCAGGTTTTACATAGGGCATTTCTTCTGAGGTCATTCCAATTCCAAGATTCCATAATATTTTTCATAATGGAGGCAGCAGGAATTTAGAATTTAGAGTCAAAGGACTCAAGTTCAAATCTCTGCTACCTGTATGACTTTGGCCACATAATCCTCTGAGGCCTCAGTTTCCTCCTTCATACAATGAGAGCATTAGACTAGATGACCTGTAATAGCCCTTTTAGCTCAAAATCTTTGATTCATGAACAAAGACAAAGGAGCAAGAAAACTTTTTTTTTGTTTTGTTTCGGGTGAGATCAACGTAAGATCAACTTCTTATAGCTAATATAGAGATACACCTAAAATAGACAACTGGCCACAAACAATCAACATAACACTGCCTCTTCTGCCTTTTTGTTCCTCTTGTACATGTAATACAGGGACAGTCTCAGGAGTTCAAGAGTTCTTTACCTTTTTCATGTATGTTATGGACCCCTTTGACAGTCTGGTGAAACTTATGGACCTCTTTTGAGGAAAAATTTAATTCAAAAACTAAGATAATAGAGTTATACCTGTAAAATGGGGATGACAATAGCGCCTATTTTCCAGATCCATTGTAAGGATAAAATGAGTTAATAATTATAAAGAGCTTTGCGAGCCTTAAGGTGCTATATAAATATTAGCTGTTACAGTGATTAATCAGGCATTCAGTCAGCTGAAATGTCTCTTCAGAGAGGATGTTGTACATCTAAAATGCTCTATTCCATCAGCAATGAAGGATTGTGAAATGATGACCAGATTTAGAATTACAGGTCTGGGGGAAAGAATTCTGACTCTGAGGTTGAGTAGCTGTGTGCCCTAAGGTGACCTGCTTAACCCCTCTGAGCCTCAGAGAAACTCCTTCCTCCTCACCTCCACCTCTTGGCTTCCTCCAAGACAGTTCAAATTCCACTTTTTCTAGGAGGACTTACTTGGTCAACTGCTGTACTCACTTTCCCAGTGCCCTATGTCTTCCCTTTGACATTATCTCCCATTTATATTGTCTATATCTTGAATGTATTTAGTTGTTTGCATATCTCCCCCATTAGAATGTGAGTTCCTTGAAGGTGAGAACTTTGTTTTTAGCCTTTATTTGTATAGCCAATGCTTGGCACAGCATCCAGGACAAAGAAAATATTTAATAACAGCTTGTCAACTATTTTCTTCCTGCCCTTGGTCTAAAGGACTTAGTGCATCTCAGTGCAAGAACATGCTCCTTGGCTGATCCCTAGCACCCACAAGGAGGTGTGCCATCCCCATAAGAAAGCACAACACACAGTACTCAAAATCCAATGTACAAAACAGATTCAGTGAAGAGTGACTATAAAAGATGGGGGGATGCCATGGAAAAGGTCATGTTAAAGAGCTGGTTTGAATTCTCACTCTATCTGGATGAAAATCATTTCCTTTTTCTGAATCTCAGTTTCCTCATCTGTAAAAATAAAGAAGTTGGACAATACGATCTGAAAGTCCCCTTTCAGATCTAGATCCCATGATCTCTTCCAGGTCTCAATCCTATGATTCCTTCATTTAGAACCATAAAATCTCAAAGATGGACCTCAGAGGTCATTAAATTTTGGACTTGGCTCTGGAGTCCCAGGAACTTGTGCAGATCTTGACTCTGACATATGTTATCTCTGTGATCTTGGGCAAGTAGCTCAATCTCTCTAAGTTTCAGTTTCCTCATTAGTAAAAAGAAGGGGCTGGATTTAATGGTGTCTAAGGTTCTTTGAAGTTCTAAATTTCTGATGATGATCCTATGACCATTCATATCATCCCAACTAGGACTTGAAATCATTTCCTATCTACCAAATACCTCCCAAATCTGGGTGAGGCATGCTCATGGGATCACAAGTGCTTGATTCGATGTCAGCAATGTAATTGTGGGAAGAACACTGGGCTTGAAGCAGAAGGCCTGGAGTTACAACTTCCTACCAGTATGATTTTAGGAAAGTTACTTTCCATCCCTGTGCCACCATCTATAAAATGGAGATTATGAATGAGAATTCCCCACTCTTCACTTTAAGTTTTCTATAAAAAGTGAATTCCTTCAATGCTATTTAAAACAGGATGAGACTTTTTTAAAAAATCCCCACTGATTAGGGCCTATACATCTGTTGTTTCAAAAATAAAACTCAGGTAAGGGAAGAAACTTCCAAGGGCAGATATGTTTTCTCAATAATTTGTTAATATCACAAGATATCCACATTTGCTTTCTCAAAGCATCTCCCTCAGGCCTCCTCCCCCTTACAAGCAACTATGGTGACTCCCCCCTCTTTATGTTTCTGAGACGTCTTCAGAGTCATTCTTCCCTTTGGAAAACAATTTCACATTTTGGATGAAAGATAACAGATATTTCTCTTCATTAATCTTGAGATACTTTTTGCCTGAAGGCAGGGAAATCTCAAACGGTGGTTCTTTCATTTATCAGCCTATAGTCAAGATGAATTGATTTCAACAATGAAAAGTCCTCTGGAAGCCTATTTACTGGTTCAAGGGGGAAAAGCATGGAACTGGAAAGGGAAACAATCTTTCTTTGTAAGTGTATGTTTACATATCATTCTGAAATCTGGGTGTGACAGGAATTGGGCAAGGCATTTATGTCTTCGAAGAGATTCAAACTTAGCTTCAAAATAGTTATTTCTAGAACTTATCACTTGAATATAGGCATTCTCAAATCACAGACCATCTTTGAGCTATGCAATTTATACACTGAAATAAAAGGTGATTTTTCCTTAAATGCAGATCCGATCATGTCACTCATTTAATCAATTCAAGTAGTTCTCTATTGCCTGTAGGAGCAAATAGAAATTCTCCCCCTTAGTTTGTCAAGCCTTGTTTTCATCCTATCTTTCCAGCCTTATTGGACATTACTTCTCTATTACCTAGGCAGCTAGGTAGTAACAGTGGATAAAACATTAGGTCTGAAGTCAGAAAGACTTGAGTTCAAACTTGGACTGAATGCTAATTAGCTATGTAGCCTTGGGCAAGTCACTTCACCTCTGTCTGCCGTATTTCCCTTAACTGTCCAATGGGAATGATAATAGTAAATACCTCCCAAGGTTATTGTGAGGATCAAATGAGATAATTTTTGTAAAAGGCTTAACATAGTGCCTGGTACATAGTAGGCACTTAATAAATGCTGTTTCCTTCTTCCTTGTCTCCACCCTGAGCCTTCCTCTGAAATTTAACCAACCCAGCCTTCTTTCTGTTCCTCATATGCAGTACTTCATCTCCCATCTAATGCTTTTGCACTGGGCCATCATCCTTTCCTGGAATGCACGCCCTCCTCACCTTCACTTCATACATGAGGCTTTTCCTAATCCCCCCAACTCTTTCTCATATTACCTCATGTTTAACTTGTTCAAATTATTTCAGTTACGTCTGACTTTCTATGACTTCATTTGGAGTTTTCTTGGCAGAGATACTGGAATGATTTTCCATTTCCTTTTCCTTCTCCAGTTCATTTTACAGATGAGGAATTGAGGCAAATAAAGTTCATTGCCCAGGGTCACACAGCTAGTAAGTGTCTAAGGCTAGATTTGAACCCATGAAGATAAGTCTTCCTGATACCAAGTCCAGGGCTCTATCCACTATGGCTCCACCTAGATACCCTATGTTTAATGCCTTGGTATTTATTTCTATTTAATTTCTTTATATTTATTCTGTGTTTACTTATGTAACCCTAGGAATTGATACGTTAGGCTCATAGCCTAATGAGGCAGATTTAAAAGGCCCCAAGTTCCTAGTAATTCTGCCCCTTGGAAGCATTGTCATAAAGCTTCTGAAAGACTTGTAATTCTAACAATGGAATGGAGGCTGCACTAGGTAAAGTCATTGTCTCCTAGGTGGTTCTGGGAGTTGTCCTATAGCCTCACACACTGAAGAAAGGGACACAAGAAAATCGACCATAGAAATACGTGAAATATAAGATTATAGATGAGTCAGAAACAGTTTTTAACAGAATAAAAGACCACACTTAGCAACGAGCATCCATTGTGTCCAAATAAAGTAAGGCAAAGACAAACATAAGTGTCTCCCCAATTCTTCACATTTCCTTTTTTCTCTTCTGTGTTCCAACTACCTGAACTAGTGCCTGACAGAAAAAGTCTGAAATATTGTTAGGTTTTGTGGAGATGAGGCTTTGTAGTTAGGAACAGCCAATAGGAACACCACTACTGATTCATGTGGATGCTGTTGGAAGTACCACCACCCACCTCCCTTCTGTTTATTTTTCTCCTTTCTCTTTGTGGTGCCCCTCTAGACAAAAGACCTTATCCTCATGCTCTAGTTGTCTTCCATTGCTAGCAAGAAATATAACTCCCAGAGTTTTCAGTAACTTAGGTCTCCTTGCGTGACAGCCTAACACTTGTCAGAAAGCCTGCTACACCTATAGACGTACCTGCTGTCTCCACCATTAGGACGTGAGGTCCTTCAAAAGGAGAGATGTTTCATTCACTATATTCATTCATTCGTTATATTTGTAATGTGACATACCGATGCAACCTAAAGGAGCCCCAGACCTTATCATTAGGTCACTCTCTCATTTGGACTTCCATAACTGTTCATCCCTGCAGCAGCTGAACTTTCTCTTATGTGATGTCTCCCTCAATGAGAAAATAAGGAGGAGTACCACAAGAACAGGAAATATCTTGCTTTTCCTATATATACCCCCAGGAGCTCCAGATAGTGCTTGGCACTTCATACATTCCTTTTATCGGTTCATTTATTCATTCTTTCATTTGATCTGCTATTTCCAGTCTCCATGAAGTCAAATAGACTATCCTTGATATCTGGACTATATCCACCTTTCAGCATCTTTCTATTCCTTCAAGGGTATATGATTCTCAAGAACCACCTTGTCTTGGTAGACTTGTCTCATCTTTTCAGTTGGAAGTGTTTTCCGCCTCCAAATTTTCCCAGAGCACTTTGTCCAGAACTCACCTCTCCTTCTATCGTATCCTGTCTTGTCTTATAATTATTGTCACGCATTTTGAATCCCTTCCAATGGAACGTAAACACTTTCAAAGAGCATATTTTTATTTTGGAAATGAAATGTTTCAAATATGCAGACATGCGCCCATTCAGTTGTGAGCTCCCTGAGGACAGGGAATGGCTTTTGCTTCTTTTTGCACACCTGTACTTAGCACAGTGCCTGGTACATAGTAGGCCTGTAATACATGTTGATAGATTGACTGACCATGTCTACATGGGTCTAAACAGAGGTCCACGTTACTTGCCTGTTCAGGAAGCTTTGGTGGCTGTCTTATGGAACTCTCTGTATCCCTAGGACCTACCACAGTAGGTGGTATAGAGTATCAACTTAATAAATGCTTGCTGTTTAAACGAATCTCCTCAGGGCCATCCTTATGACCCTGGGGGAAAGATCTTTTTCAGTATTCTTGAGAGTAATTCACATAAGGGAGAATAAACAGGATAAATTCCCTGAGAACTATTGTGAACACCACCAGTAAACTGCTAGGTAGAATGATGCTCCAGGGATTTGAAATTCTTTGTGGCCTATTGCCCATTCACTCCAGCAGCTAGATGGTGCAGTGGATAGAGTGCCAGGCCTAGAGGTAGGAATACCTGAATTCAAATCTGACCTCAGATACCCACTAGCTATATGACTCTGGGCAAGTCACTTCACCCTGTTTGTCTCAGTTTCCTCATCTGTAAAATGAACTGAAGAAGGAAATGGCAAATACTCCAATATCTGCCAAGAAAACCCCAAATGGGGCCATGAAGGGTCAGATGTGACTGAGACAACTGAATAGCACATCGAAAACATACTCTGTAATGAGTCTGAAAAGAGAGCAGAGGGAGAAGCAAGAAACTAAGGAAGTCAGAGAGATGTAGAGGGGAGAGAGATTATAAGCTCCTTGGAGGCAGAACCTTAATTTGCCTTATCTTTGTTTCTCCCCCCCTCCCACCCCTTCTTCAGTAACTAACACAGGACCCTGCACACAGTAGGGGCTTCAAGGCTCAGGTCATTCCAGTTTCCCCTCTATTCATGCCTTCTGTGGGATGACTTGCCATCTTCTCTGAACATTCTTTGCTGCACCTAGTTATGCATACACACATGTCTATGTGGGTATATATATGTGTGTACATATTCACATATATGTATATACACACATGTACACATATACATATATATGTATATCTGTATTGTATAAATATATATATGTGTGTGTGTGTGTGTATGTGTGTGTGTGAGTGTGAACTCCTTAAGGACAGGGATTATCTTTCTTCTCCCTCCCCTTTTCTTTATATATTCATTCTTTAGCACAATATCTAGCACATAGCAAGCACTTCATAGATGCTCAGTAACTAAAGAAACTCCATATTTTGGCTCCAGGTGTTTCTTTCTGGCCTATGTTCTTCCTCATCTCCACCTATTAGAATCTCTGGCTTCCTTTAAGTCTCAGCTAAAATCCTACCACAGGAAGCCTTCCCTAACCCTTCTTAATTCCAGTGCCTTCCCTCTGTTATTTCCAGTGTATCTTGTATACAGTTTGCTTTATATAGATTTGTTTGCATGCTGTCTCTCACCTTAGATTGCAAGCTCCATGAGAGCAGGCATTTGTCTCTTTCCCCTTCTTGTATCCCCAGTACACTCCCAGACACATAGTAAGCACTTGATAAATGTTTACTGACTATCTGACTAAATGTTTGTTGAATGAATGAATGAAAAGAGACACAAAGAAAAGGAAGGTTCACTCAGTTTCCAGAAGACTTATAGAAGTTGCATATCTCTTTGTGAAAGTGTCTTGGGTAAAATTTTAATGCTTGTTGTCAATTCCAAGTTATTTGGTGCCAGCAGTGAAACATCACATAGGAGGCATTTTTATTCTGTGAAAGCTGCAAACATGATACGGGAGGTACTTGTGTGAATTATGAATTATCACTTTCAGCAATTTGAGAAGCTAAGTTGTCACCAGGTCTCCTGAAGCCATCCTGTAATGTTCTGACTTCTAAAAAAAAATAAAATAAGCAAAAATGTTTCTTTACATCCTGACATACAGAGCAAACAACCTGTGCTAATGTATGGTTCAATGCACAGATCTCATTTCAAGTCATTTCAACTGAAGAGATATTCTAAAGAAACTATACACTGTGTAAGGAAGGAGTTGTCATGTCTGGAACACAGAAAGATTTTTTTTTAAAAAGTAGTCACAGTTCCTGTCTTTAAGAAGTTTCCATTCTACGGAAGGGGTACATAAATTACACAGACATATGAATTTAAGGGGCAGCCAGGTGACATAGTAGATAGAGAGGATCTAGAGTCAGGAAGACATGTTCAGATTATAAGCTATGAGACTCTGAGCAAGTCACTTAACCCTGTTTGCCTCAGTTTTCTCATCTGCAAAATGACCTGGAGAAGGAAATAGCAAATCAATCCAATATCTTTGTCAAGAAAATTCCATAGCAGAATGGATTAAAAGCCATAATCCAACAATATGCTGCTTACAAGAAACACATTTGAAACGGGGGGATACACATAGGATAAAGGTCAAAGGATGGAGCAGAATATATTGTGCTTCAGCTCATGTAAGAAAGGCAGGAGTAGCAATCCTAATCTCAGACAAAGCAAAAGCAGAAATAGATCTAAACAAAAGGGATAAGGATGGAAACTATATCCTGCTAAAAGGCACCATAGAAAATGAAGCAATATCATTACTAAACATGTATGCTCCAAGTGGTATAGCATCCAGATTCTTAGAGGAGAGGTTGGGGGAGTTGAAGGAAGAAATTGACAGCAAAACTATACTAGTGGGGGACCTCAACCTCCCCCTCTCTGAACTCGATAAATCCAAACTCAAAATAAACAAGAAAGAGGTTAAGGAGGTAAATAAAACTCTGGATAAGGTAGATATGATAGATCTTTGGAGAAAATTAAATGGGAATAGAAAGGAATATACTTTTTTCTCAGTGGTACATGGAACATTTACAAAAATTGACCATGTACTAGGACATAAAAATCTCACAATCCAGTGCAGAAAGGTAGAGATAATCAATGCATCCTTTTCAGATCATAATGCATTAAAAATTACATGTAATAAAAGGCCATGGAAAGAGAAACCAAAAATCAATTGGAAACTAAATAATCTAATTCTAAAGAAGAGTTGGGTTAAAGAAGAAATCATAGAAACAATCAACAATTTCATTTGAGAGAATGACAATAGTGAGACAACATACCAAAACTTATGGGATACTGCAAAAGCAGTTATTAGGGGAAGTTTTATATCTCTGAATGCTTACATAAATAAAATAGAAAAAGAGGAGATCAATGACTTAGGCTTGCAGTTGAAAAAGCTAGAAAAAGAACAAATTGAAAATCCCCAAGTAAATACCAAATTAGAAATACTGAAAACCAAAGGAGAGATTAATAAAATTGAAATTAAGAAAACTATTGAATTAATAAATAAAACCAATAGTTGGTTTTATGAAAAAACTAATAAAATTGATAAACCTTTGGTCAATCTGATTTAAAAAAAGAAAGAAGAAAACCAAATTACTAATATTAAAAATGAAAGGGGTGAACTCACCTCCAATGAGGAGGAAATTAAAACAATAATTAGAAACTACTTTGCCCAACTTTATGCCCACAAATTCGATAATCTAAATGAGATGGATGAATATTTTAAAAAATACAAATTGCCCAGATTAACAGAAGAGGAAGTTGAATACTTAAACAACCCCATCTCAAAAAAAGAAATTGAACAAGCCATCAATGAACTCCCTAGGAAAAAATCTCCAGGGCCAGATGGATTCACAAATGAATTCTATCAAACATTTAAAGAACAGTTAATTCCAATACTACATACACTATTCTTGAAAATTGGGGAAGAAGGAGTCCTCCCAAATTCTTTCTATGATACAAATATGGTTTTGATACCCAAACCAGGAAGAGACAAAACAGAGAAAGAAAATTATAGACCAATTTCCCTAATGAATATAGATGCAAAAATTTTAAATAAGATTCTAGCAAAACGAATACAGCATCTTATCACGAGATTAATACATTATGATCAGGTAGGATTCATACCAGGACTACAGGGCTGGTTCAATATTAGGAAAACTATTAGCATTATCGATCACATCAACAACAAAGCTAACAAAAACCACATGATTATCTCAATAGATGCAGAAAAAGCTTTTGACAAAATACAACATCCATTCCTACTAAAAACATTGGAGAATGTAGGAATAAAGGGAACTTTCCATAAAATAATAAGCAGTATCTATCTAAAACCTTCAGCAAGCATTATATGCAATGGGGATAAGCTAGATGCATTCCCAATAAGATCAGGGGTGAAACAAGGTTGTCCATTATCACCACTATTATTTAATATGGTACTAGAAATGTTAGCTGTAGCAATTAGACAAGATAAAGATATCCAAGGAATTAAAATAGCCAAAGAAGAAACTAAGTTATCACTCTTTGCAGATGATATGATGATTTACCTAGAGAATCCCAGAGATTCAAGTAAAAAATTACTAGAATTAATAAACAACTTTGGCAAAGTTGCAGGGTACAAAATAAACCCACACAAATCTTCTGCATTCCTATATATTAGCAACAAAGTCCAACAGCAAGAGATAGAAAGAGAAATCCCATTTAAAGTTAGGGTAGACAGTATAAAATACTTAGGAGTCTACCTGCCAAAACAAACCCAGGGATTATATGAACACAATTACAAGACACTTTTTGCACAAATAAAGTCAGATTTAAGTAAGTGGAAAAACATTAGTTGCTCATGGGTAGGCCGGGCTAATATAATAAAAATGACAATTCTACCCAAATTAATATACTTATTTAGTGCCATACCAATTAAACTATCAGACAATTACTTTCTAGAGCTGGACAAAATAATATCAAAATTCATTTGGAAAAACAAAAGGTCCAGAATATCAAAGGGACTAATGAAAAGAAATGCTTGGGAAGGTGGCCTAGCGCTACCAGACCTCAAACTGTACTATAAAGCAGCAATTATCAAAACCACTTGGTATTGGCTAAGAAACAGAAAGGTAGACAAGTGGAATAGACTTGGCACTCAAGGTGCAGTAGGCAAGGAATATAGCAACCTTCTGTTTGATAAACCCAAGGACCCCAGCTTCTGGGATAAGAACTCATTGTTTGACAAAAATTCCTGGGAAAACTGGATAACAGTGTGGCGGAAATTAGGCATAGACCCATACCTGACACCGTACACAAGAATAAAGTCCAAATGGGTACATGATTTAGGTATAAAGATTGATACCATGAATAAACTGGAGAAGCAAGGAATAGTGTATTTATCAGATCTATGGAGAAGGGAAGAATTCTTTACTAAAGGAGAGATAGAATGCATTATGAAATGCAAAATGGATAACTTTGATTACATTAAACTGAGAAGTTTTTGCACAACCAAACCCAATGCAACCAAAATCCGGAGGGATGTAGTAAATTGGGAAAGAATTTTTACAGCTAAGCTCGGGGATAAAGGCCTCATTTCTAGAATATATAGAGAACTGATCCAAATGTACAATCATACAAGTCATTCCCCAATTGATAAATGGTCAAAGGATATGAACAGGCAATTTTCAGAGGAAGAAATTAAAGCTATCTATAATCATATGAAAAAATGCTCTAAATCACTATTGGTTAGAGAGATGCAAATCAAAACAACTCTGAGGTACCACATCACACCTATAAGATTGGCAAACATGACAGAACAAGAAAATGATAAATGCTGGAGAGGATGTGGGAGAGTTGGAACACTAATTCATTGTTGGCGGAGCTGCGAGCGCATCCAACCATTCTGGAGAGCAATTTGGAACTATGCCCAAAGGGCTACAAAAATGTGCATACCCTTTGACCCAGCAATATCGCTACTAGGACTATATCCCCAAGAGATCATAAAAATGGGAAAGGGTCCCACATGTACAAAAATATTTATAGCAGCACTCTATGTAGTTGCCAAAAACTGGAAGTCAAGGGGATGTCCATCAATTGGGGAATGGCTGAATAAATTATGGTATATGAATGTAATGGAGTACTATTGTGCCATAAGAAATGATGAACAAGAAGACTTCAGAGAGGCCTGGAAGGACTTATATGACCTGATGCTGAGTGAAAGGAGCAGAACCAGGAGAACTTTGTGCACAGCAACGACCACAGTGTGTGAGAGTTTTTTCTGGTAGACTTAGATTTTTGTAATAACACAAGAACTTCTTACCAAAAAAAAAAAAAAAAAATCCCAATGGAGGATCTCAAGGCAAAATTCCTGCCACACTCAGAGAGAGAAATATGGAAGTCACTCACATATTGTAGCAGATCATGTTTGTGTATGTGTATGTGTTTGTGTATCATGTTCTGATTTGTTATACGATTTCTTTCATTTATCTTAGTCTGACTACATAGCATGACTATAGTGAAAATATACTCAATAGGAAAGTATATGTAGAATCTATACAGAATTGTATGCAGTCGTGGGGAGGGAGGGGGGGAGTGGGGGGTAGGTGGGGGGGATAAAATCACAATTGTATGGCAGTGATTGTTAAACATTACAAAATAAAAAAAAAAAAAAAAGAAAATTCCAAATGGGGTCACAAAGAATTGGACATGATCTAGAAGAACAAAACAATTTAAGACTATGAGAGGAAAGACGAAGCACTAAGAGCTGGAGTTAGGAAGCAGGTAGAGGTCAAGGGAGATTTCATAGAGTAGATGGATCTTGAGGACAAGCACTGGGGAAAGACAAGGATTTTAAAAGGTGGAATCAATGAGAAAGTGCATTCAAGGCGTATCGGATGATCTGTGTTAATTCATATAAGTTAAGTTTGAGAAAAAGTTAAGAGACCAGTCTGACTTGAACGTAAGATGTTATGAAGAGGCGTGATGTAAAAAACAGTTCTATTTGAGCTGATTGTGGAAGACCTTCCATGTCTGGAAGTTTATATTTTAGGCTATAATCAGTAGGGAGCCATTGAATCTCCTTGGGTGGCAGAGTGACACTATAGATCTGTGATTTAGCATGATTAGTTAGGCATCTGTGTAGAAGATAAACTAGAGAAAGAAGAAATTAAAAACACATTTATAAAGTATGGAGCTCTTTATGGGAGATTGATCAAGACTGATTGAAAAGCCTACATATCAGTGGCTAGGCAAACAACACACATACCTACTACTACTACTACTACTACTACTACTACTACTACTACTACTATTGCTACTACTATCACCATCACCACTACCACTACCACCACACACACACACATACACACACACACCAGGTATTGAATTGATGGTACAAATATTCAGATGACATGTTTTCTTCTTAATGATATATAATGAAGCCAGATATGCACTGCAAAGTGTTTAAGACATTTCCCTAAAGTAAACACAACAATCCTCACTAGAAACTCTTATTGGTTATGCAAAAATTTTTAAAAAATGCATTTTTTCCTTTGATGTATAAACAGGCTGTCTAGACATCTCCACTTCCAGTCAACTTGTTTCTAGTTAGGGAAATGTTTAGTTCTCTACTTGAAACACCATCTACTGCTTTTGTGCCTTCTCACAAGTTGTCCTGAATGTCTGAAATGCATTTCCTAGTGGAGCTAAAACCAGCTGAGTGAGAATGATGTTTTATTCCATGTGTCAGTGCCAAAGGGGCATACTTTCTCCTAAAGAGAGAGAACCTCTCTCAAGTGGTAACTATTGCTCCCACACTTGTACGAGCTTGTATTTCCTTCTCCAGGTCATTTTACAGATGAGAAAACTGAGACAAACAGGGGTAAGTGACTCGCCCAGAGTCTCACACCCCGGATAGAGTGTTTGACATGGAGTGTGGGAGACATGAGTTCGGACACAAGCTGCGTGACCTTGGGTAAGTCACTTGCCTCAGTTTCCTCATTTGTAAGATGGGGATAATAATAACACTCTACTTCCTAGGTTTATTGTGAAGATCTAATGATGTAATACATGTAAAACTGCTTTGCAAATCTTAAAGCAATATGTAAATGCTATTATTAATAATCTTAGTATTAACTATTATTAATATCTTTAATTTTTATTATTTCTTTATTTCCTAGTTCTCTGCCAGCCTGGCCACCAGGGCACATGTGGTGCCATCATGTCTAGCTCAGGCACACATGTGGGACACTCCCTTCCATGTCTTTGTTCTTGTGTCGCCTCTCTTCTTCCTTCTTTGCCTTCTCCCAAACAAGGGTCAGACAGTGCCATCTCCCAGCATAACTGCACTTGTAGTTAGAATCTCCTCTGCATCACTGCCTCTCCTACCAGCTGTTTGGTCCAGTATCACTGCCCTCTTTTAATGTTTGTATTCTCAGTCTCCAGTCCATTGCTTGACACAGAGGAGATGTTGAGTAAATGTTGGGTCATTGAGTGAGTCCTTGATCCGAACTTTTCCTGAAGACCTCTAGTGAAGGGTAACCTCAAGCCTTCCTTATGCTTTTTGTTGCTTTTCCTTACACAAAGCCTCTGTCTACTTCTTTGTATCTTCCACTTAATTCTGCCCCATGTGGTTAAGCACAGCATGGCTAATCACTCTTCCATGTGACTGGCCTTCCAATATTTACTTCATCCATCAAGAAGGACTGACCTCCTTCACCAAACCTGTCTCTCTCCCCACCCCCAACACCATACAAGTCTTCTCCAGGTTAAAAATTTTGAAGGCCTTGTTCTACCCATCCTCCTATGGCATGATTAGGAGACCCTTTACTATCCTAACTGTCCTCCCCTAGACACTTCTATTTATCTTATGCCTAAATGATGGTACTCTAGATGGAACATTTATAATACAGCAATCTTCCTGAGTCTTAAGTTAGCTCTCTATCCATCACAACAAGCTGCCCTCATAAAATCATATTTACAGTGTACCAGACCTGGAATCAAGAAAGTCTGAGTTCAAATCCAGCCTTAGACACTTTCTGTTAGGCAAAATCACTTCACCCATGTCTGCCTCAGCTTCTTGATCTAGAAAATGGGGATAATGATAGCACCTACCTCCCAGGGTTGTTGTGAGGATCAAATAAAATCATATTTGTAGAGCACTTAGTGTATTGCCTGGCACATAGAAGGCATTTAATAAATATTTACTGATTGACATGCCTGGTTGTTGGATTACCTCTCTAACTTCTGTATAATTTTCTGTTGTCAGATCCTCTAATATAGAATCGTAGTTTACAGAGTCTTCTTTAGACTCATAGAATCCAAGAGCTAGAAGATGTTAGCACAGCAGGAAATGGAAGAATGCAGACAAAGAAAGTAGCAGGTGTGCGGCCATCTACATAAGGAGGATGCTCTGACATCCCAGCCAGATCACAGTAGCAGACAGTTGTATTTAAAGAGTAAAGACAATATTCCATCTGTCAGACAACTTTCAAACCAGAGGCATAAAACTCCATTCTTCCTTGATTTTGACTCTGTTGAAGCCTCTTTAAAATGTTCTGATGTCAAACCTCTCTGTTGCAGAGCAAAGGAATGAATTCTAAACTTTGCCGATAAAGAACTTCACAGGCTCTCAGCAGCTAAGGATGGCTCACATTAAGTGCCCTTGATCCATGCTGATTCCAGATTCCTATGTTTCACAGAAGCTCCAGAGTTAAAAGGGGACCTACCTCAGAGGGGCAGGATGGGAAAAGTTGTTGTAGAACCATCTATCTTTGGGTCTATGTCTGATCCCACATATAGTAAGTTGATATCACAAGTTCACAGCAGTCTAAAAATGAGACAATGGACTTCTTTTTAAACAAAAAGGAGTCTTACTGCCTCAGAGGAGTTAGGAGGCTCCCACCCTGTTTCCTCCTTCAGGATCCATACCACATTGAACTCATGAGCTCAGAGGCCAAACTAAACATTTAATTTTGTAGTAGTCCTTGAGACTGGACCTGTGAAAAGGAATTCCTATTAGCCTGCAGTTACAGGATGGAAACAGGATCAAATAGGTTTTTCATGTATGAACTTATTGCTGCATCATTTCAGTTATGACCAAATCTTTGTGACCCCATTTGGGGTTTTCTTGGTAGAGATACTAGAGTAACTTGCCATCTCCTTATCCAGCCC
This sequence comes from Notamacropus eugenii, assembly GCF_028372415.1. Taxonomy (NCBI): domain Eukaryota; kingdom Metazoa; phylum Chordata; class Mammalia; order Diprotodontia; family Macropodidae; genus Notamacropus; species Notamacropus eugenii. The sequence goes on from NC_092875.1 coordinate 44,310,415, forward strand.
ATTTTACAGATGGAGAACTAAGGCCAATAGGGTTAAATGACTTGCCTGGGGTCACACAGCTAATAAATATCAGGCTGTTTGAACTCATGAAGAAGAGTCTTCCTGATTCCAAGCCAAGTGCTCTATCCACTGTACCACCTGGCTACCCTGTATGAGCTGATAGCTTCCATCAAATAATGAGTATGGGAAAAACCTAGATGAATCTTTGAAATTCAATGGTGAATAAAGAACCACTAGGACAATTTAAAAACCCCAACAATATAAGCATATTATGTGTGTATGTGACTTAAATATGTGTATCGCTGATTGTATTATATCTGATTACTTTTTTACAACTAAAATTATGGAAATAAGAAAATCATGCATGTATTCAAGGGGCATATGAGAGATTCATAGGCATAACACTTAACAGGGGATCAATCTACTTTTTGTAACTGCTAATAAAATATGTGTCTATGCAAGAAGAATCATCAATTTTCTTTCCTTGTGCTTTGGATTTTGACGAGTTTAATAGAAAGCATGGAAAAATCTCTTTAACAAAGCAAACCAGCAAGCATGGCAATTTTTTATTTTTTTTCTTGCTGAGGATTGGAGGTAAGAGGACTTGAGTTTATGCTGTTTGGCAAATATGAAGAATTCTTAAAGCAAAACTGAAAGCATTTACCTCCAATCTCTCAATCCCTTTCTACTTTTACTGATATAGCTCCTATCTTCTCTCTTCCCAGTCTTGACCATTTAGTGAATCAGATTACCCTGTCCTCCTATCTTGAAATCCCCTGTTCTTCTCTCCCGTTAAGGCCCACATTTTGCCAAGTCATCTAGCTCTTCTGTCCCTAATTCATATGCTGTTGAACAGAGTTGGAGGCAATCATGAAAGCTTGTTGACTGGGTCAGGCGTTCAACCAATAAACTTTTATTCAGCACCTGTGATGTGCTAGGCACTGTGCTAAGTGCTGGAGATAGATATTTTTTAAAGGGTCCCTGTCTTCAAGGAGCTCACATTCTTATAGGGGAGGCAACATGCAAACATCTATGTGTACAAAAAAGATAGCGAGCTAGCTGGCTAGCTTGATCAGTTGAGATAAATATATTGATAGCTATCTATAGAGCTCTAATATCTATTGAATTATAGATCTACCTTTCTACATCTATAGAGATCTACAATCAACATATAGATCCATAACCTATATATAGGTCTAACTTTGGATATCTCTATATAGAAATCTATAATATATACACAGCTCTATAAATATCTACATATGCTACAATCTAGGTATGATCTAGACAGATCTATAGATATGAAGATAGATCTACATAGATTAAATACAAGATAAATCTCAGAGGGAAAGTATTAAGATTAAGAAAGATCACTAAAGAATTTTGAAGAAGGTGGGATTTTAGCTGAGACTTGAAGGAAGTCAGGAGGCAAAGATGAGGAGGAAGAGGGCTCCATATGTACGAAAATGCTTAGAGTGGGAAGATGGAATGTTTTGTGCAAGGAATGGCAAAGAGGCTAGTGTTGCTGGACCACAGAGTATATGAGGGGAGTAAGGTATGAGAAGAACAGAAAGGTAGGAAGGCATCAGCTTATAAAGGGTTTTAAAAAGTCAAATAGAAGATTTTCTATTTAATCCTGGAAAGAGAAGAACTCACTGGAGTTTATTTTATTTTATTTTTTTAAGATCCAAGAGCAAGTTTTATTAGGAAGGAAACATAAAATAATGTTAGGGAAGTCATGACAACAAAGAGGGAGGAAAGATTGCAGAAAGGGAAGACTGGGTTTACCTATGACTTCTCAGTTTTGCCTACAGCCAACATCTCATCCATGTATAAACTACTCAGTTCTTGGAGCACTTCGATCACTCTCTTTCTTTTAAAAAATAACATATTTCCACATTAGTTATGTTTTAAAGAAGAATTAGAAGCAAAGGGAAAAACTATGAGAAAAAAAGAAACAAAAAAGGGAGAGAGAGAGAACATAGTATGCTTTAATCTGCATTTAGTTTTCATAGTTCTTTTTCTGGATGCGGATAGCATTTTCCATCATGAGTCTTTTGGAATTGTCTTCGATCTTTGCATTGCTGAGAAGAGCTACTATGAAAGTTGATCATCACACAATGTTATTGCTGCAGTATACAATGTTCTCCTGGTTCTGCTCACTTCATTCAGCATCAGTTCATGCAACTCTTTCCAGGTTTTTCTGAAGTCTGCTGCTCATCATTTCTTATGGAACAATACTACTCCATTACATTCATATATCACAGCTTGCTTAGTCATTCCCCAACTGATGGGCATCACCTCAATTTCCTGTTCTTGGCCACCACAAAAAAGAGCTGCTATATTTTTGTACATGTAAATCCTTTTTCCCATTTTTATAATCTCTTTGGGATACAGTCCTAGAAATGATCCTCCTCTTTCAAGATATTCCTTAGACAACACAAGTACTGAAATGGCCAGACATTTTTCCAGTGGAAACTCAAAGCTTGGGAGCATATTAGCAAAGCTTTTTAAAATATATATCTGTGGAACTCTATTGGATCAATACCTACTAAACATTAAATGCTCAATAAGAATAATGTCAAACCATCAGAGGAGACAACTCAACAACCACCACCTAATCAGTCCAACCACTTACCCTACTTAAGGGCTAAGGGCATCATCACTTTCTTTCTTTTTTTTTTTTTTTTAATTTAACTTTTAACATTTATTTTCACACAATTTTGGGTTACAAATTTTCTCCCCTTTTATCCCCTCCCCCCCCAGACCCAAGCTTTCTAATTGCCCCTGTGACCTATCTGCTCTCTCCTCTATCCTCCCTCCCTGCCCTTGTCTCCGTCTTCTCTTTTGTCCTGTAGGGCCGGATAGCTTTCTTGACCCCTTAACCTGTATTTCTTGTTAGCCAGTGGTAAGAACATTACATTTGGTCCTAACACTTTGAGTTCCAACTTCTTTAGCTCCCTCCCTCTCCACCCCTTCCCCTTGGAAGACAGGCAGTTCAATATAGGCCATATCTGTTTAGTTTTGCAAATGATTTCCATACTAGTTGTGTTGTATAGGACTAACTATATTTCCCTCCATCCTATCCTGTCCCCCATTACTTCTATTTTCTTACGGTCCTTTCCCTCCCCATGAGTGTCGACCTCGTATTGCATTCTCCTCCCCATGCCCTCCCCTCTATCCTCCCCCCACCCTGCTTGTGCCCCTGTCCCCCACTCTCGTGTATTATGAGATAAGTTTTCCTATCAAAATGAGTGTGCATTATATTCTTTCCTTTAATGGAATGTTATGAGAGTAGACCTCATGTTTTTCTCTTGCCTCCCCTCTTTATCCCACCACTAATAAGTCTTTTGCTTGCCTCTTTATGAGAGATATTTTGCCCCATATAACTTCTCCCTTTCTCCTCCCAATATTTCTCTCTCACTGCTTGATTTCATTTTTTTTTAAGATATGATCCCACCCTCTTCAATTCACTCTGTGCACTCTGTCTCTATGTATGTGTGCATGTGTGCATGTGTGTGTGTGTGTACTCCCACCCAGTACCCAGATACTGATATGTTTCAAGAGTTACAAATATTGTCTTTCCATGTAGGAATGTAAACAGTTCAGCTTTAGTAAGTCCCTTATGACTTCTCTTTGCTGTTCACCTTTTCATGGTTCTCTTCATTCTTGTGTTTGAAAGTCAAATTTTCTTTCCAGCTCTGGTCTTTTCATCAGGAAAATTTGAAAGTCCTCTATTTCATTGAAAGACCATTTTTTCTCCTGAAGTATTATACTCAGTTTTGCTGGGTAGGTGATTCTTGGTTTTAGTCCTAGTTCCTTTGACTTCTGGAATATCCTATTCCATTCCCTTCTATCTCTCAATGTAGAGGGTGCCAGATCTTGTACTATCCTGATTGTATTTCCACAATACTTGAATTGTTTCTTTCTAGCTGCTTGCAATATTTTCTCTTTCACCTGGGAATTCTGGAATTTGGCCACAATGCTCCTAGGAGTTTCTCTTTTTGGATCTCTTTCATGCGGTGTTCTGCGGATTCCCTGAATATTTATTTTGCCTTCTGGTTCTAGAATCTCAGGGCAGTTTTCCTTGATAATTTCATGGAAGATGATGTCTAGGCTCTTCTTTTGATCATGGTTTTCAGGTAGTCCCAGAATTTTTACATTGTCTCTCCTGATTCTATTTTCCATGTCAGTTGTTTTTCCAATAAGATATTTCACATTATCTTCCATTTTTCGAATCTGCGTGGTATGTTCTGAGATATCTGTCTTTCTCATAAAGTCCTTAGCGTCCATCTGTACCATTCCAGTTTTGAAAGATTTATTTTCTTCAGTGAGCTTTTGAATCTCCTTTTCCATTTGGTTGATTCTGCTTTTGAAAGCATTCTTCTCCTCATTGGCCCCTTGCACCTCCCTTGCCAACTGAGTTAGGCTAGTTCTCAAGGTGCCAATTTCTTCGAGATTTTTTAGTTCTCCTTTAGCAGGGAGCTGATCTGCTTTTCATGCTTCTCCCTCATCCCTCTCATTTCCCCTCCCAGTCTTTCCTCCACCTCTCTAACTTGTTTTTCAAAATTCCTCTTGAGCTCTTCCATGGCCCGAGCCCATTGGGTGGGCTGGGACACAGAATCCTCGATTTCTGTGTCTTTGCCTGATGGCAAGCATTGTTCCTCCCCATCAGAAAGGAAGGGAGGAAGTGTTTTTTCTCCGAGAAAATACCCTTCAATAATTTTACTTCTTTTCCCTTTTCTTGGCATTCTTGCCAACCAGTAACCTGACCTCTGAATGTTCTCCTCACACCCACCTCACCTCCTGGTCCTCCCAGCCAGCGTTTCGGGACTGAGATTCAAATGCTGCTTCCCGCCTTAGGGTTTTTGGCGGGGGCAGGGCTGCTTTTCAGTGTGAGAATTAAGATCAGGTGGTCAGGGGCAGGGCTGCCTCCCTGGCTCAGTTCCCTCCGGGGGTTTATGCATAAACCTTCCACAATGGATCCAAGCTCCCGCCCGTTTGGGGAGCCCCTGTCTGTAGCCGCCTCTCAGCTTCTATCTCCTGGAGGGGCCCGAGCCACGGGGGCACCCCACTCCCCTCTCAACCCACCAAAGGGACTCTCTCACCTACCCCCATCAGTCCCCTGTTGGTGGGGGGGCTTGTAACGTCGCTGGAGATCCCGTCTCTGGAGCCTTCTCAGATCTGTACCTCTCGGAGCCGCCGCTGCCGCCGCAGGTCTGGGCTGGGCACCGCGTCTGCAGCGCGACGGACCTTTTGCGAGAGGTTTGCAGGTCCCTCTGTGGGTGGGGGGACCCCCGTGGCCGCTGGAGATCCCATCCCCGTAGCCCTCTCGGATCTTTTTCTCATGGTGTCGCTGCTGTGGTAGGGCTGCTCTCTGCTCCCCGCCCCGGCGCCCAGTCCACGGCGCGAAGGACCCCCCGCGAGAGGTTTGCAGGTCTCTCCAGAACAGAAATCTCCCTCGCTCCAATATTCCGTGGTCTCTGGGTGCAGAATTCGCCCTGGGTTAGTCCCCTCTGCCATTCTGTGGTTTGTGGGTTCAGAGCTATGTGTATGTGCATCTTTCTACTTCGCCATCTTGGCTCCGCCCCACCACTGGAGTTTATTAAATGAGGAAGGGGAGGGGGATTGACATGGTTGGACCGGCACTTTAGGAAGATCAGATTGACTGCAGAGTGAAGGATGGACCAGAAAGGGGAGAGACCTGAGGTAAGGAGACTGACCAGAAGTCTATTACCATAATCCAAGCACAGGTAATGAAGGTGGAGGCAGTATTGGAGGAGATAAGGGGCAATTATGAGAGACATTATGAAGGCAGAAACAGCTTGACAACTGATTATATTGTATATGTGTGTATGTGGGTGGGGGAAGGTGACTATAAATGTATGTTATTTTATCTCTGCCTTCAGCAAGGAAATCCTTTTACTCCTCCCTAATTCTGTGTCCTAATCACCATAATGGCTCCTCTAAAATAGTTCTCTCTTCAAGCATCTCACAACTGTCCATCCCCACGCACTCTCAGCTGAGGACTAACCTCACATTTTACTAAAAAGGAATAAAGGCTATTTTCTCAGAGCTCCTCTTTTACCCTTCTCATGTCATGGACAATCATTTGACATCCTCACCTGCTAACTCTTCTATCACACCAGTCACTGATTCCTTCACATACACACTTGACCCCATGGTCTCCTAAAGATTGCCTGTACTATCAACCTCTCTGCCTAATCCTCAGTCTCTCCCTCTCTTCTAGTTTTTTTTTTCTTGCTGCCAGCTGACAATAGAAATATCCTCAATTTATTTTTTAAATGGCTCTTGTGACTGTCACCCCTGTTAGCTATTATAACTTTTTCAGGCAAACCCCTTGAAAAAGAAATCTACACTTGGTTTCTCTACTTACTCTCCTCTTACACTCTCCGAAACCCTCTGGAATCTGCCTTTTGACTTCATTGGTCAACTGAAAGTGCTCTTTAAAACTAAGCAATGGATTCAGCTGCCAAATTAAATAACCTTTTCTCAGTCCCTATGTTTGATCTCTCTGCTGCATTTAACAATGATGATTACCTCCATTTCTGGATGCTCTCTCCTAGTTCTTTCCCCACCTCTCTACTCCTCTGCTGTCTCTTTTGCTGACTCAACATCCCTCTTACTAATTCCATGACTCTGTAGATGGGAAGCTAGGTGGTGCAGTGGATAGAGCACCAGTGCAGGTGTCAAGAGGACCTGAGTTCAAATCTCACCTCAGATGCTCGACACTCACTAGCTGTGTGACCTCAGGCAAGTCACTGAACCCCAATTGCCTCATCCTGGGTCATCTCCAGTCATCCTGATGAATATATGGTCACCGGATTCAGATGGTTCTGGAGGAGAAGTGAGGCTGGTGACCTGCACAGCCCTCCCTCACTCAAAACAAAGTCAAGTGCAAGTCATGTCATTTCTCTGATGGTCTTCTTCAGCAACGAAGGACGAACACACATCATGACTCTGTCTTGGTCTCTCTTCTCTTTTCAATCAATACTCTCAATCTGTTGACCTCATTATCTCCTGTGAGTTCAATTTCCATCTCTTTACAAATGACTTACTAGCTTTATGACCCTGACCAAATCACTTAACCTCTGCTTCAGTTTTTTCATCTATAGATAAGTACCTACTTGTCAGGATTGTTGTGAGGACCAAATGAAATAATGCTGGTTTCTTTTCTACATATTTTTATTTTTAAATAATATTCCCCCATTACATGTAAAACAATTTTAGTACTTGCTATTTTTTTTTACAGTTTTGAGTTCCAAAATCTATCTATGCCTCCCTCTGCCCTGAGACAATAAGCAATTTGATATTATATGTGCAAACATGTAAAACATTTCAATATTAGTCATTTTGTGTAAGAAGATACAAAGAAAAAGGAAGGAAGGAAGGAAGGAAGAAAGAAAGAAAAATGTTCTGGCATCATTTCATGAGCTGACCAATGGCCATTTCCAACTGGATGTTCCACAGACAACTCAAACAGGAAGATCCCAGGTCATTCCTCTTCCTCTCTCTCTCAGCTCCTCTCCTCACTCTCACCTTCTTCACCTTGCTGCCCAATGGATACCCCCACCCCCAAAACACTTTCCAGATTCCTTTTGTAAGATGTAAGATTTTTGAGGGTGGGACCAGGGATGTATGAAGTCAGTTTGAACTGGTTCATGAACCACTTGTTAATTATTCAGTGTGAGCATTTATATGACACAGAAATCAGCAAACACTATAAATCAGGGCTTGATTTATTGCTCTGTTTATTGTCTAGACTTAAGGGAGTGATGGAGAAAATGTTAATAATACAAATTAAATGTAAAAGTCTGTTGTGGGTTTGGGGGAGCCAGCTGATAAATACTCACCAGCATGCCCCTTGTAAGGATTGTCTTTTTTTTTTTTTTGCTTACATTTTTATCCCCAGCATTTAGCTCAATACCTGGCAAGTAGCAAATGCTTATTACAGGTTCTCTTTCTTTCCCTTTAACAGCAAGGAGCATTGCACTTTTTGTCTTGATATACCCATTGCTTATCACAAGATCTAGTGCACAGTGAGGGATCAATAAATGTGTTAACTAACCAATTACTCACAATTCGTATAGCTAGAATTTGATGCAGGATTCTAACTCAAGTTTTCCTTACATCAAGTCCAATGCCTATGTATTATGGTATATTGCCATGTTAAATCTGTTTCTCCTTAGCATTGCTAGGAAATACCTTTATTGCATAATAAAGTTATGATAACGCATGCATATATATTCACACAAATGCATTATGCTAATCTTTATTTGATCTCATATTTTTTAAATGAAAACATCAACTCCTTTTTAGAGGATGGGAAACAATTAACGATAAGCCACTTCCTAAGCTGATTTATCTTACAGTACTGAAAGGCTATTGTCAGCCATTCCCCCGAGGTGAATGTCTTAAACAAGTGAAAATTTAATATAAAAAAAAGAGGAAAGAAAGTCACAACATGTGCTTTTCACTGCTGCTAAATAATGACCAGGTGGTTTTATAATGTGAATAAAAGGAGTTATTTTCAGAGTAGATCTGATAGCTGGCAATGGGAAGTAATAGGAGAAAATGTAAAGGATAGAAGATTGCCTAGGGGAGAATTTTACTTAGTTCTTTAAATTCAAATCTCAAACTCTCTCCTGGGTTGACAATTTAGAACCATGTATTTATTTCATTTGTCTAGGTGTCTAGGGTCTATAAGATGGATCGGTAGAAAAATTAACAACAAAAATGAAACAGACATGCCAACAAACAGAACAAGAATTCTTATTTTGTTTTTCTGGGATGTCTCCTCTTCAAAAACAGAAACCAATAGTATTTGGTCTGTCTGTATCTCTTTTGTAAATCTAATTTCTCCACAGACATGTCTGCAAGTTAATGGTGCTCTTGGAACATATAATATTAACAGAAAACAAGCTGTTGATGACCAAAATGTTTTGGGTTACATGTCAGAGCTAGTGTTTTTAGAGGTTATTCTCACTACATATGAACATTTTCATGTTGACAGAAAAATATATTCATCCCTGACAAAAGGGATGATCACTTAGTTCAAAGTCTTGTATTTTACAAAGGAAATTTAGAGGTCCCATAGCATGGTGGAAAGAGTGCTCATTTGGACTCAGAGAAGCTAGGTCCTGGGAATGCCATCTGCTACTTGGGTGACCTTGGGCAAGCCATAATCATGACAGGTCTTTGTTTCCTCAGTTCTTAAACAAGAGGGCTGGACTAGAAAACATCTGAATTCAACCTCCAAATTCATGACAATATAATTGCACTGTTTTAGATGGAAAATTCTTTTTAGGCAGGGAGTGTGTAATTTTTGTTAAAAAAAATGTCATTCTTAATCTTAGACTAACTCAGGTGATTCTGTTAAGTGATTCTGGTAGTGGAGAAAGTTATTCCACATTGAAACACTATGTAGCATTTATTATAATTACTCATCTGTGTATACAGTAGGTGTTGGCCAATGAGATCCCATCCCTAAAAGGATGTGCACTATCTACAATCCACATGGCAGCTGGGTGAACTTACTTCCAGAAATGCATGATGGGGGAACATGATCATCCAGTGACCACTTCCTATTGGCTCACTGTGTGGTAATGAAAATCCATACAATTGCTTAATGTGCCCTAATTGAATATGCATGTAAAAGGCTTGAACAAAAAACTCTCTGCCTCTCTCTCTCTCTCTCTTTCTATTTTTCTCTCTGTCTGTCTCAATGTCTCTCTGTGTTTCTATTTTTCTCTCTGTCTTTCTGTCTCTGTCTCTCTCTGCCTCTCCTTCCCCCCACCAATCCCCATTTTACCTTGTAAGTGAGTTAAGAACTGCTGCAAGCCTCTGGGTTGCTTAAGAAGTAGTGGCAATGACAGTATCCATGGCAACAGCAGCTATCAAACTGGCCACTATCTAGCCACAAATGCATGAATCTGCTCTTTCTTCCCTCACTGTGGTGTTATTTTTTCCTGACTTTAGATGAGCCATATTGGTGGGGAACCACCCCAGAAGACAAATCAATAGGAGCAGTAAAAGAACCTTCACCTCCTTAGAATTCTAAAAGGAGAAATAGAGAAATTTTGGGATCCAATGTCTGGAATGAGTGTGATTGGAGATAGGCAGCCCAGAGATTATGTGCTACCTGTTTATAAACTGGTCTCCCCCCTAGAATATAAGGTCCTTGAAGTCAGGGACTGTTTGCTTTGTGTATCTCTAACACCTACCTCACACATTTGTATTGTTTAGTCATTTCAGCTGTGTCTGACTCTTCATGAACCTATTTCTTTCTTAGCAGAGATACTGGAGTGGCTTCCCATTCCCTTCTCCAGCTTATTTAACAGATGAGGAAACTGAGGGTTAAGTGACTTGACAGAGTCTCACAGTTAATTAGTGTCTGAGACAGATTTGAACTCATGAGGATGAGTCTTCCTGACTCCAGGTCTGACACTCTACCCACTGTACCACCTCGGTGCCCCACACATAGAAGGCACTGAATCAATACATGTTTAATTGAATTAATTGACTTTCCTATTATCATTCAGCTGGTCAGGAGTTAGCAGCCAGGACACATGCATCTCTGGTTCCATAAGGCTATTAAGGTAGATGAACACATGTACATGAATGAAAACGGTAGGTGCTCCCTGTGTGTGACACATCTCCCACCTTCTCCCCAACCCCATAGGCTCTGTACTTGCAAAGTTTTGTCTGGAAATTGTCTCTTTCTCTACAGTAGAGAGACTTGGTCCTATATCTATCCTACATCTTCCAGAAACTTCAATGAGGGCAAAAATCAAGGGAACAGCACGGCTTTGTATCTCTGATTTGAAAGGGGACTGGTTGTGGGGAACGGAAGCCAGTGATGAGACAAATATCAAAGGATGTTCTGCCAAAGACCAAAGTCACCTGTTCCTAAGAGAAGGACAGGTGCCTATAGACCTAAGAATTGATCCTCCATGGGGGAACTAGCAAATTCTTTTACAGTGGGAATGCTGTTCCCATATGGGAGGAAGCAATAGGTAAGAACTCTTTTTGCACTGATCATTATATGCATTCCCCCAGTTTTTCTTCATGCCTGGAATGTTTTGCTTCTTTATCTCTGTCTCCTGGCTTCTCTAGCTTCCTTTAAGTCTCAGCTAAAATCTCATCTTCTGCAAAAAGACTTTTCCAATCCTCCTTTATACTTATGCCTTCTTCTGTCAGTTATTGCCAGTTCATCTTTGTCCTCTATATAGCTTATCCTGAATATATCTTAATCTGTATATACCTTGTTCATACACAGCTTGCATTTTATCTCTCCGGATGGATTGTGAACTCCTTCAGATTACAGACTCTCACTTGTCTTGTCCAGTGTTTAATATAGAGCTTGACACATAGTAGATACTTGTTCAGCTGTTTCAGTGGCACCTGATTCTCTGTTATCCCATCTGGGATTTTCTTTGCAGAGATACTGGAGTTATTTGCCATTTCCTTTTCAAACTCATTTGACAGATGAGAAAACTGAAGTAAACAGAGTTAAGTGATTTACCCAGCTATTAAGTGTCTGAATCTGGATTTGAACTCATAAGATGAGTCTCATCAGTGTTTTATCCACTGAACCATCTAGCTAATAGATTTTTTTTGTTGCATTTTTTTTTGGGGGGTGAGGCAATTAGGGTTAAGTGACTTGCCCAGAGTCTCACAGCTAGTAAATGTTGTGTCTGAGGTCAAATTCAAACTCAAGTCTCCCTGATTCCAGGGCTGATGCTCTATCCTCTGTGGCATCTAGCAGCCCTGTAGTAGATGTTTAATAAATGTTTACTTATTGATCCTTTAAGAAAAGATCATCCCAAAGAATGTCATAATATCATAGAACAAATAAGCAAGGGCTCCAAGAATAATTAAGATTATAAATTTAGAGATTGAAGGGATATTAGTAATTATCTGGTCATAGGAGTTAAAAGGAACCTCAGAAACTATCTATTCCTTCCCTCTCATGTTACAGATGAGAAAACTGAGGCCCAGGGACAGGAAATGATTTGTCAAGGATCACATAGATAGATCAAAAGTATAGGTAGGATTCGTAGAATCATCCATTTAGAGTACAAAAGGATATCAGAGTCCAACTAGTTTGACCTCCATGTGATAGATGAGGAAAATGACACCGAAGAAAATGCTTGTGCAAGGTCACAGAATTGGTAAGTAGGAGAGTTGGGATTTAAACCCACCTCCCATGACTCCAGATCCAGTGCTCTTTAGATCTTTGGACAAACAGTTTGATAATTGAGATGTCATTTACATCTTGTCAATAAAATATAATGGATGACTTTGTGGTATAATAGATAGTTCGCTAGACCTGAGGTAGGGAAGACCCAGTACAAATCCCACTTGAGATGCTTACAAGCTGTGTGCTCCTGGACACATCATTTAATACCTCTGAGTTTCAGTTTTCTCATTAAAAAAAGTGAGGTGGATCATAATAGCGTCTACTTCATAAAGATGTTGGGAAGCTCAAATGATAAATCAAATTGTGTAGCCTTTTTAAAAAAAGTCAAGTGTTACATAAAGGTCAGTGATGATTGAGCACTATCCAAAATCACAGAGACAGTGAGCAGCAGAACCAAAACTTGAACTCAAGTCCCTTGACTCCAGATCCAGTGTTCTCTATGGTACACTATGCTCCAGTTCATTATATGCCAACCTTAGTGGTTAGCAGGGTAGCTGGATAGAGTGTCATATCTGAAGTCAGGAAGATTCACCTTGGTGAGTTCAAATCCGACTTCAGATACTTGCTATATGACATGTTGCAAGTCACTTAAACCCTGTTTGCCTCAGTTTCCACATATGTAGAACGAGCTGGAAAAGGAATTGGCAAAAGATACTGATCCGGTATCTTTTCTAAGAAAACCCCAAATGGGGTCACAAAGAGTCAGACATAACTCAAAAGACTGAACAACAACAGTGGTTAGCCCATGAACATTTTATTAAAAATGGTAATGATTTAAATAGTTATAAGTTGATTCCTCAATAATTCCACTATTTATTCCTACTAGAAGCCTATGGGACAAGATAATTTATTCTCAGGGTCTATTGGCTGTCCTGGGCACTCTGTTCATGAAGGTGATGATGGGAGGGGTGGGTGGAGCTCTCCAGTGGTATGGAGCTTCAGCAAATGTTGAGGGATTTCACTGACCACTTGCCCTGATCTTAAGACCAGCATGTAATCTTGACTGTAAGAAAGTGCATTTGTTCTCATTTAGCTTGGTCCCTTGTCTGTTACTCATAAATGAGCTCCTAATGCAGGAAACTCAGATCTTACTTTCAGTTAGTATCTTCTTGGACTGCACAATAAGCCCTACATTCCACTAGATGTATGCTCCTTGAGGGTAAAGTCTATTTCCTTCCTTGCTTTTGTATCACCAGCCCCTTCCTCAGTTCCTCAGACTCCTAATCAATACTTGGTCCATTAGTTTCTAGTTTCAACCTGACTTCTGATTCAGAAATAACTTATTGCTTCTAGCCAATGAACCTTGAATAGTTACAGACCTGAGGAACTGGTCTATAGATGTGTTATCGTTGTGTCCCAGTGGACTGAGCAGAAGGTTTAGAATCATTCCTGAGTCTACTGCTTACAACATACCACCTGCCCAAGTTGAACCTTAGTCAATTCTCTTATCCTTTCTGATCCTTGGTTTGTCATATATAAAATGAAGCTAATAATATGGAGAACCAGGATTCAAATCAAGTCCCCACTAGTCAGCTAGTTGGTATAGTGTATATAGAGTGTTATAATTGGGATTGAGGAAGCTGTGAGTTCAAATCCAGACTCAGACACTTATCAGATGTATGACTTTGGGTAAGTTATTTAATCTCTGTAGACCTCGGTTTTCTTATGTGTAAAATGGGGATAATGATAGCTCTTACCTTGCAGAGTTGTTGTGAGGATCAAATGAGAGAATCTATGTAATGCACTTAAAGTTCAAAGCACTACACACATATATATATATACATATATATATATAGTCACAGAAGTATATATATGCACACATATGTGTGTATATGTGTATTTATATATGTATACAAATATATACATACACATATATACATACGTATATGTATGTGTGTAAGTGTGTGTGTGTGTGTGTGTGTGTGTGTGTGTGTGTGTGTGCAGAGAGACAGAGAGAGACTATAGCTAAGTCACTGTAACTTTCCAAGTCTCAGGTCAATCATTTGATAAAGTGCGAGATTTGGACTAAACAATCTCTTTGTTCTCTTCTAGCTGTAGATCTATGACTTATCTCCGTGCACTATGGTGAAGATTAATTTTGATGGCAGAGAAAAAGGAGTTTGAAAACCTTAACGTTTGATTTAAATGTAAACTATTATTATTCCTCCACAGAAGTTCTTATCGGCTTACACATTTTCAGGGAGAGAAGGGAACCCTGGTTGTTCAGAGGTTATCCCAGTAGATCACAAGTTCTGGAAGGTCCAAACAAAGGTAAAAACTTTTGAATATCAATAGCTCCAGTGGTAGACTGTATGACTGTCATCCAAGAACTCAACTCACAGAGATTTATCCTCTCATAAACTTCTCTAGACTTATTCAGAGAAAGTATTCCATAAGCATGTGATGTCAGACATATAGAGAAAGAAGATGGAAGGCAGGACCTTTGTCCTTAGTACAGTCATATCAGGGTTCATTGGAAACTAACGGGAGAGAGGGAGGAGGAATAAATGCCACTGGACCACAAGAGCAGACTCAATGGTGATAGAGAAACTGAGCTAAAAAGACAAACAAACAGACAAATTAAGTAAGATAGAGTGAGAAAAGATAATCAGAAAGGCAGATTTAACACAGATAGATGAATAGACAGATGGACAAACAGAGAGAAAGACATACAGAGCATTTATTGAATATGTACTATGTGTCTTACACTGTGTTAAGTTTGGGGAATATATCTGCATTCATATCTAAATCTACTGAATTCTATCTTATTTACTTATGTACATAAATTTATATACATATAGAAGTATATTTGTACATATGTATACATATATGCATATGTTGCTCTCTAAACAAGTCATTATATATTTATATATGTATATAGCTATCTCTATACACACTACATGTTTATCTCTTATTTTTACTATATATGTTTATATATTATATATGCATCTGTAGTGTATATATTATATGTTTATATATAAATATATCTATCTATCCAATCTATATCCATATCTATCTATATCTATATATATCCATATCTATGTATTTATATCTATCCATAGATATACCCATATCTATTTATGTCTATCTATCCATATATCTATAACTACATCTATCTATCTATCTATCTATCTATCTATCTGTCTGTCTGTCTGTCTGTCTGTCTATCATCTATCTATCTATCTATCTGTCCATCTATTAAAGAAGTAATACAGGGATACTTTCTGAAGAACTTTGGAATCAATTGTGAGACATGGGAGACACTGGCACATGACCACCCGGCATGGCATGCCCTCATCAAAGAAGGTGCTTTACTCTATGACAAAGCAGAATTGTAGTAGCTCAAAAGAAATGTGAGATGCAGATTGAAAGACATCTCTACTCCAAATGTTTATATGAACAATTTTGCTGACCTGTGGTAGAGTCTTTTGAGCTCATATTGCTCTGATCAGCCACAGCTGGACATGCTATACCTTGAATCCATGATGCCATTTTGATCCTCTTTGAGAATGAAGGACACCAACCAATTAGATAGATAGATAGATAGATAGATAGATAGATAGATAGATAGACAGATAGATAAATAGACAGATAGATAGGAAATAGCCCCTGCTCTCAAGAAGCAAACATTCTAAGACAAGAGATACAAGATACAAAGGGGCACTGGAAAGAAGGGAAGGAAAGGCACCTTCATAGAAACATATTGAGGAAACTGCAGAAAGTGGAAAGGAGGCCTGGGGTCTGACTAGATAAGGCAAAATATTCACCTCTCAGAGACCAGTGGAGCCAGGAGTAGAATCTTAATTTCCAGTGGGATGAAGAAGTCTGCAGTGAGACCAGGGCAAGGAGACTGATACTCAACTAGATAAGGTTAAAGGCTAACCGGTCAGAGCCAGGTAAAGAGAACAGGGAATGATGGTCAGAGTTTCCATCCTTCTTGCCATTACACACACACACACACACACACACACACACACACACACACGCATGCACACACACACGCACGCACACACACACTTGTTTATAGATAGTATTTGCCTTCCCTGCACCCTAGATACATTTTCAATTTTCAGTAACTTTTCCTCAACAGCCAAGGAAAATATCTAACATGGTTCATTTTTAAAAGTAAGCTTCAAATACATAAAACCCACATCAGGGGAGAAAGCCAGGTGAGGCACCAACATAACAGAAAAGAAAACCTATTCCTTGGATCACTTTAGCCTTGTTTACCCCTTCACAGACAAACATGGGAAACTTGTACGTGTGAGGACAGTTTGGTGACTAGTGATGAGAAGAGCAAGGTAGATTCTAGTCCAACTGTCAAAGTATTGCCAACCCCAGGCACCAAACAGCCAACTGCGAACTGACACAGGCTTCTAAATTAGTCTCTTATTTTCCTGTCTCTTCTCAAGCTCCACATTAAGATCTCTTACCAACTGAAATAATATGAGATAATTGCCACCTGGAAAACTTCTCTTGTGTTGACATCTGAAATCCAGATCCAGCCTTGTTACTTAGTGGGATGTTTCAGGGGTTTATTTTTAAAACCTGCATTTCCATCAATTGGCCAATTTCTCTGCTTACCTTTCCCTCTCCTTTCCTTAGGATGAAAATCAAGTTGACATATGACTATGGGTAGACACTATGGAATACGGCTAAATAATAACACTAAAGGGTAGTAGCAAATATATCAAAAGCGTGCCATCTTTCATGGATAGACAGACAACAAATCTCCATACCAGATGCAGACCTCAAACTATCCTGGGGATTTTCACCAATGATCTGTACAGGAAACGGAACATTAGTATATGTGGCTTACAATTGCCCAGATATAACACAAATACTTTAGTACATTTTATAACAGATGTTGCTGTACCAAATATTTGTAATCTCTTGTAATTTGTGAGTGACAAAAAGCTTTCAAAATACACAGACATAGGAAAAGAAGTCAAAATCATGTGGGAACAGGATCAACCTGTCTGATGTTCAAAGTGAACCAAGGATATTTTCAAAGAGTTCATGGAAGATCTCACAGCCTAATACTTCTATCCAACTATCTCTACCTCCCCAAAGCAGGCATTTTATCTACTCATCCAGTGGTTTGCAGAACATTAAATACTAAAGAAAAATCACAGGATAGCAACTTGCCCTAGGACCATTTCTATTTAAATTCTATCAAACCAGATTGATTTCCAATAAAAATAATAGTGATAATAGCTGGTCACACTTCTATAATGCTTTATGGATTGCAAAGCACTTTACAGGTGTTACATCATTGGAACCTCATGATAACCCTGTGACTGCCTATTCCTATTTTACATGGTCTTTATCCTTAAATGAGGGAACGACAAATAGAAAAAGAAAATTATAAACTGATACCTCTAATAAAATGCAAAAATAAAGAATAAAATATTATCAAAGAGTCAATAGCAATACATTAAAAAGATTATATCTCTAACTTAGAATGGATTTATGCTAGGAATTCAGAATTGGTTCATTAGGAAAATATCAACATAACAGATTATTTATAATAATAAAATTGCAAGACTGTATCAAGAAATGCAAAGGGGCTTCTGAAAAATATAATCATGTTAAAAACATTCCAAAAACAGGAATAAATGGACCTTTTTTTAGCACTATAAATAATATCTTTCTAAAACTAGGAGCTAATATGATCTATAATGGAGGAAAACTAAAGGTTTTTTTTTTCAATTAAGATCAAAGGGAAATCAAAGATGCCCATTATTGCCACTACTATTTGACCTGTTTTTAGAAATGCTGCCCACAAGGTTATAATGGGAAAAATAAATCAGGAGAATGAACATAAGTAAGAAAAAACAAGATTATCTCTTTTTGTAGACGATATGATGGTTTACATAAAGAAACCCAGAGACTCATCTAAAAATTTAATTGTAACTGTTAGTAACATCAATAAAGTAGTAGGTTATAAAATAAGCTCATGTAAGTTAACAACCTTTTTGCATATTAAGAATGAAAGCCAGCAGGCAGGAAAAAGGAATTCCGTTCAGAAGAAGTACAGAATGTACAAAATATCTGGGCTTTCCCCTACCGAGATACATGAGAACTTGTTTTTTGCAGAAATAAAGGCAGATGTAAATAATTAGAGGTATTCATTAATTCTGGTTGGCAGTGCTAATAAGTGATAGTACTGCCCATAATAATTTACAGATTCAATGGCATACTATTTAAATTACCAACATGTTATTTTACAGAACCAGACAAAATACTAGCAAAATTAACTTGGAGGAACAAAAACTCAAGAATTTCAAAGGCAGCAAAAAAATGAAGTAGGAAGGATGGGGTCTAGTAGTATGAGATATCAAATTATATTACCGAGTAGTAATCATGAAAATTATCTTGCAATGGTCAAAAAATAGTAGAGTCAACCAGTGAAATAGATTAGGTAAGCTATAAAAACTAGTTTCACAGTATTTGATAAACCCAAGGACACCAGCTACTGGGGTATGGACTTAAAATTCAACACAACGACTGAGAAAATTGGAAAACAGTTTGGGAGAAATTAGGTTTAGCACAACATCTCACAGTATGTACCATAATACGCCTCCAAATGGCTATATAATCTATATATAAAAGGTTATATCACAAATTAAATAAAGGAGTAGGAGAGGAGACACCCTTTGCAACCATGAAAAGATGATTCTTCACCAGCTAAGAGATAGAGATGATCATAAACAAATTCAAATTTCAATTATATGAAAGTTTGAAAGACTTGCACCAAGAACTAAACAAAACAAAACAAATTCAGTTAGACTTAGAAGAGGAACAGTTAACTAGGGTAAAGCAAATATTAGCAGCAAATTTCTGGTAAGACTCTGATATTCTAGACATATAGGGAACTGATTTAAATACATGAAAGAAGAAGAGCTATTCCTCAGGAGGTAAAGGATATGAATAGGCAGTTTTTCAAAGGAGAAATCCAAGTTACCAACAACCATATGAAAAATGTAGTCAATTATTACTAATAAGATAAATACAAATAAAAACTCTAAGCATCCACCTAAAACATATCATACTGACAAAGAAACATCATAATATTTTATGGGGTTTTGAAAGGACAAGGCCATTAACTCATAATGTTGATTGAGCTTGGAATTGATCCAAGCATTCTGGAAAACGATTAGAATTGTATTTCTCAAAGTCACTAAACTATGGATATTCTTTGACTTAACAATATCACTACTAGGTGAGGTGATGCAGTGGATAGAGTGCAGGAGTCAGGAGGACCTGAGTTCAAATCTCACCTCAGACACTTGACACTCTCTAGCTGTTTGACCTTGGGCAAGTCACTTAACCCCAATTGCCTCATCCTGGGTCATCTCCAGTCATCCTGATGAATATCTGGTCACTGGATTCAGATGGTTCTGGAGGAGAAGTGAGGCTGGTGACCTGCACAGCCCTCCCTCACTCAAAACAAAGTCAAATGCAAGTCATATCATCATTTCTCTCTCTTCTTCGGCAATGAAGGACAAACACATCACTACTAGGCATATACTTCAAAGAGATCAAAGAAAGAGAAAAGTGACCCATATATATATATATATATATATATATATATATATATATATATATATGTAAATGTAAGTAGCAACTCCTTTTTGTAGCAAATAACTGAAAATATAGTGGGTATGCCTCAACTGAGGAATAATTATGCATTAGTTATTAGTACAACAGAATATTATTGCACCTTAAGTAATTATGAAAGGAATGTATTTAGATAAACTTAGAAAAACATGTGTGAATTTATGCTGAGTAAAGTCTACAGAACATGGAAAATAATTTATGCTATGAATATGAAGGAGCTGGAGGAACCATAAAAACCTAAGGACACCAATAATATGTAAGAACACTGATCAATGTGATGACCAATCACGATTGCAGAAGGCTAATAGTGAAATATGCATCCCATCTCTTGATAAAGAGGTAGTGGACTAAATGTGCAGAATGAGATATACATTTTCAAAAATGACCAAGGTGTGAATTTGTTTTGTTTGACTTTAGATACATATGGTTGTTGGGCAGCTAGGTGGCACAATGGATAGAGTGCTGGGCCTGGAGTGAGGAAGACTCATCTTCCTGAATTAAAATCTGGCCTCAGAAATTTACTAGCTGGCGTGTATGGAGTTAAGGGAGGACCAGCATCTCTGGTGTAACTGATTCATAGTAGTAGACAGTATATGCTTGTTGATGGACTGATGATGATATAACGGGAAAAATGTAGAGATCTCTTCTTAAATTATAGTATAGTGCTTTTTTCAGAAGCTGTTTTATATTTTCAATTAAGAAAAATCTATTTTCTCTCCCCCTTAAAAATATCCTTATAACAAACATGCAGAATAAGTAAAATAAATTCCCACATTCATAAATGATCCCACATTGGTCATATTTACATCTACATGTCTATCTCTATCTATCTATGTATCTATCTATCTATGTATCTATCTATCTATGTATCTATCTATCTATGTATCTATCTATCTATCTATCTATCTATCTATCTATCTATCTATCTATCATCTATCTATCTATCTATCTGTCTGTGTCTATCTGTTTGTCTGTCTATCTGTCTATCTATCCGTCTGTCTAAATCTGCACCTTAAGTTCACTACCTCTCTTTCAGGAAATGGGAAGCATATTTCGTCATGTGACCTCTAGAATCATAGTTGGTCACTGCATTGATTAGAATTCCTACATTTTTCAAAGTTGTTTGTCTTTCAAATATTGTTATAGAATAATCTCCTTCCTCCAGTTCTGCCCACTTCATTCAATATCGGTTCATGCAAATCTCTCTAGGTTTCTCTGAAATTTGTCATCTTTAAGTGACTATTCAGATAAGGCAATTCAGAACTAGATTCAAGAAGTCCTGATTGATGAGATATCAATTTGGAAGGAGCTCTCCAGTGGAAGGCCACATGGACCTTTGTTGAGCCTTGCACTATTCAACATTCTTATTAGCAACTTGGATAAAAGCATAGATGGCACACTGATTAAATTGTCAGATGATAGGAAGGGGTATTAGTTAATATACATGGTGACAGAAGTGAGATCCAAAAAGATCTTACCTGGGTAGAATCCTGGCCAAATTTGACACATTGGAACTAAGTAATAATAAATGTAAAATCCTATAGTTCATTTTAAAAAATCATCCTCTTAAGTCCATGATCAATTAGGCAGGTCTGTGTGATAAAACTAGAGTTGTTATTCAGTTATTTCAATCATGCTTCACTCCTTGTAACCCCATCTGGGGTTTTCTTGGCAAAGATACTGGAGAGATTTGCCATTTTCTTCCCTAACTCATTTTATAGATGAGAAAACTGTGGCAAACAGGCTTAAGTGACTTGTCCAGGGTCACAAAACTACTAAATACCTGATGCCAGAATTGAACTCATAAAGAGGAATTTTCCTGAATCCAAGCCTTGGGCTCTATCTACTATGCCACCTAGCTGTCCAAAACTTAGAATTAGGGTTAGGGTTAGGTAAAATACCTAGTAGTTTCAGCCCTCTGTAAAACTTTTATGTGTCAACAGTGTGATATGTCAGCCTCCCAAACTCATGGTAATAGAGATACTAAAATAGCCCTTTAAGTTTGCAAAGTGCTTTACATATACATGTTTCATTTGGTCTCATCACAGTCCTTTAAGGTGATTACTTAGATTTTATTATCCCTATTTTACAGAAGCTCAGAAGGCTTAGGTGACTTATCCATGGTCACATAACCTTGGAAAATGTTGAAGGTCGGATTCAAATCTGTCATCCCAGATCCAGTTTCAGAACTCAGTTCCATTCACATTCAATCTTAGATTGCATTGAGATATGTTTAGGGTCCAAGAAAAGGGAGTTGTATTCTGTTCTGTGCAGATAACATCTGGAATATTATGTTTAAAAGGGCTGACTCTGATATTCTGGACCTTTTTTCTGTTATGTTCCCTTTTAGTAATCAGGTGAAGCTTATAGATCTCTTTTCAAAATGTGTTATATTGAATGTATACAATGAAATGCTTAGGATTACAAAGGAAATCAATCATATTCAAATATAGTTATCTATATATATATATATGTATATATATGTTTTTAAAGTTCCTGAATCCCTCTAGCAAGAACTGAGCTATAGGTAAGCTGGAGAATTGCCCAGAGCTAGCCCAAAAGAACACAAACATAAGAATGAAGGGAACAGATATCAAATCTTATTAACATCAGTTGAAGGAACAGAGGTTATTGAAGTCGGTGTAAAGAACTGGAAAGCAGTACATGCTAGATTTCTTTAAGTATTTCAAGGGCTGTCAAAAGGAAAAGGTACTAGATTTGTCCTACTTTGCCCAAAGGACAAAACTAAAAATACCTAGGAGGCTCAGGGTAGAAGCTTCATAGAGGCAAATTTCTGCTAGCTTTAGGCAAAATAAAACTAAGCGAAGTAAAACAGCTCCCTGATAGTTAGGGTTATTGAAAAGTGAGGTGGGAGGTCCTAGAGGGTAGTAGGTTACCCCTTCATGACAGATCTGACAAGGACATGTGAATATGGTTCAAAAATTTTGCAAAAGGTCCCTTTTGCAAGTTCGAGGTAGACCAGATGGCCTTTTCAATGCCTTCCAGTTATAAGATGGATAATCACCTATGATTATGTATTAGGTACTATTGTAGTACAAGACTTATCTCAGCCAGCCAATAATATGAAGTGAACTCCTTTCTCAAATACCTTGAAACACAGACTTTCATTGATAGGTATTCATGTAGCCAAAAAAAAAAAAAAAAAAAGGAATGGAAATACTTTAACCACCAATCTAAGTATTTTAATGAGAAGAAAAGATTTCATACTAATCCTCAGCATACAGATATACATCAGTTATTACTTGTAATCATTTCTATAGCCTTGAAACTGCAATCTACCACAGCTTGGGGCAAGAACGCTCAGCTAATGTCACTAAAGCTAAGTTTTCTACCTCTTGTAATGAAATGGTTCCAGCTCATCAGCTTCAGCAGCCAAAGCCACACCACAGTCTGAATCCCAATTGCATGCACTTCTAAATGAAGTTCTCCTTAGACAGGCCCAGCTGGAAATAAATTAGTCATTTTAGGATTAGAGGATCAGATATTTAAAGCTGGAACATCCATCTAGTCTAGTTTCATTTTACATAGTGGAAACTGAGGCCCAGAGAGGCAGAGTTTTGTTGTTTGGTCATTTCTGACTCTTTGTGACCCCATTTGAGGTTTTCTTGGCAGAAGATACTGGAATGGTTTCTCATTTCCTTCTGCAGTTCCTTTTACTGATGAGGAAACTGAGGGAAACAGGGTCAAGTTATTTGCAAGGGTCACACAGCTAATGTCTGTAGTGGGATTTGAACTCAAGAAGTTGAGTCTTCCTGACTTCAGGTCTGGTGCTCTGTGCACTATGGTACTACCTGGCTGCACCAGAGAGATGAAGGGACTTGCCCAAAGTCACACAGGAAGTAAATAGCAGAGCTGATATCTGAACTCAGGGCATCTAAGTCCAAAACCTGGGATTTTTCTACTACATTATGACAGAATAAAGTGAAAAAACAAACAAACAAACAAAAAAAAAACCTTTTCAGGCCATTTGTTTTACATCAAAGTAAAGGGCGGAACATTCCTTAAATGTCTACTGTATACATAGCTCCTTCTAGAGGCTAATGACTATGGAATAATTTGAAATAATTTATTAAGCATAGATAATGGCCTAAATTTTTCATCTTCCCAGTAATGGGTACATAAGAAGCAACATTGTTTAGAATCAACAGATAGAAAGGATAGGCCTAGAAGAATTGGCAATAGAATCTCTAGGTGTGTGTGTTTTTCCTTTGTTGCCAAAGAAGACCACGCCATCAGAGAAATGATGACATGATTTGCACTTGACTTTGTTTTGAGTGAGGGAGGGCTGTGCAGGTCACCAGCCTCACTTCTCCTCCAGAGCCATCTGAATCCAGTGACCAGATATTCATCAGGATGACTGGAGAAGACCTAGAATGAGGCAATTGGGGTTAAGTGACTTGCTCAAGGTCACACAGCTAGTGAGTGTCAAGCGTCTGAGGTGAGATTTGAACTCAGGTCCTCCTGACTCCTGCCCTGGTGCTCTATCCACTGCACCATCTAGCTGCCAACAATAGAATTTAGCCTAAAAATGGGACAAACAATCTTCACTTGACATTGCCATTTCTTGAAATTATTGTCCTATCTCTCTTATCTTTCATTATTTAGCTAGAAAGAATTCTCTGTTTTTTTCTACTCCACTTCCAGTCACTTCTGCACTCAGTCTCTTGGAATCTGACCCCACCACTCCTTGAAAATTCCCCCCTACAAGGTTGTGAGTGATCTGGTCTTCTTTAAATTCTTTGAATTTAAATTCAACATAACCAAAATGGAACTCATTATTTTTCCCTCTAAACATTCTCCCCTTTCTCCCCCTGACCCATCACTATAAAGGACAACATCATCTTCCCAGTCCCTTAGACCCACAATTAAAAGTCATCATGAATTCCTTACTATCTCTCATCTCCGATACCCAATATGTTGCCAAAACCAGTTGACTTTACCTTTGCAGTAACTCTCAAATACACCACCTGTTCTCCTCAGACACTGCCCTTCCCATCACTCTTGTACGGGAAGCATTTTCTCATGCCTTCATTACTGTAATAGCCTGCTGGTGGGTCTGCCTTCCTCAAGTCTCTCCCATTCCACATTCAACCTTGAAAGAGATTCCCTTTAAATGGATATTCAATCATGTCACCCCTCTCCTAATCAATAAATTCCAGTGGCTCTCTATCATCTCCAGGGTCAAATACAAAATTCTCTATTTCTCACTCAAGCCATTCATAACATAGCTCTCTCTTAACTTTTTTACTTTTCTTACACCCTACTCCCCAACAAGCATTCTTGGATCCAATGACATTAGCCTCCTGTCTGTTCCATGAAGAAGTCACTCCATCTTTCTACTCTGGGCATATTCTCTGGCTATCTGGGCATGAACCATTCTCCCTCCTCTGCTCCCTGATTGCTGTTAAATCCCAATAAAAATACCATCCCCTATTAAATCTAATGCCTTCCTCCTGTTAATTATTTCCTATTGATCCTGTATATAACTTTGTTAATATTTGTTTGCATGTTATCTCTTCTATTAGGTTATAAGTTCCTGGAGGGCAAGGACTACCTTTTATCTTTTTTTATCCTTAGCACTTAGCACAGCTCCTGACACATAGCAGCTGCTTAATAAATATTTATTGGTCTATCGATCCACATCCTATGTCCTTTGTATTTGGATATTCCCCATGGCTCTGTCCTGGACTCTCTTCTATTTCTACACTTATCTTCTTTTGAGATGATACTCAAATCTATTAATGAATTCACTAATCTTCTTTATTTCGGATGACTCTAAATTTTATGTACCTGGCCCTAATATCTTCCCAAAACTTTAGTCATATATTATTAATCACCTGCTGGATGTCACTTCATGAATATCCCTAGAGGCATCTGAAATTCAAAATACAAAATATTTAAAGTAGGATTTATACCCTTCCCCCACAGAAATAAAACAAATAAAAAATGCCTTTCCTCCAAACATTTTTATTTTTCCTGAGGGTACCACTATCCTCCTGGTCATCTAGGTTCAAAACCTTGGGGATGATCTTAACTTTTTCTTTTCACTCCCCTCTACATTCTACATTGATTCTACTTCTTACAACATGGTTACTGCTGCTTTTCAGTCATATTTGATTCTTTGTGACCCTGTATGGGGTTTTCTTGGCAAAGATGCTGGAGTGGTTTGCAATTTCCTTCTCCAGTGGCTTAAGGAAAACAGAGGTTAAGTCATTTGCCCAGGGTTCCTCATGTCTGAAGTCATATTTGAACTCAGGTCTTCCTTACTTCAGGCTCATCGAGTCACCTAGCTGCC
Organism: Notamacropus eugenii; assembly: GCF_028372415.1. Classification (NCBI taxonomy): domain Eukaryota; kingdom Metazoa; phylum Chordata; class Mammalia; order Diprotodontia; family Macropodidae; genus Notamacropus; species Notamacropus eugenii. Next base: position 44,336,574 of record NC_092875.1, read on the forward strand.
TCCAAGACAAATAGAAGTTAAATGACTTGCCCAGGGTAATAGAGCTAGTGTGTGAGGTAGGATTTGAACTTAAACAATGAATTCTAGTCTCAGAATGGTCAAGTAACTTGATTAAGGTCAAGGTGTATAAGTGATAATAATGAGGTCAGAATGAAAACCCAGATCCTCCAACTCCAAGGTACTATCTATCTACTGTGCCATTCTACTTCTCAGCATAGATATTCTGAGTCTAGTACATTTTGTTCAACCTCCTCATTTTAGAGATGGGGAAACTGAGGACCAGAGAGGTAAAGTGACTTATCCAAGGTTAGTAGCAGAGGTAAGACAAGAACTCCAGTCCCACTAGAGTTTCCCTACAAAATACTCTTATTGCCTCTTGAAAAGTAGAAAGATAAGTGATCTGTCTTAGACGTGGAATGGAATTTAATGTCATGGGTCCAAAGATGTTGTAATGAGTGAACTAAGAGAAGCTTTAAGTTCCCATTTGGCTTGGTCCTTTTTTCTTAACCACTTTTACTTAATATGGCTTCCAGCTTCCCAAACTAAAGGTTTTGAAAATGATTTTGTTCCTCTCTCTCTGAGAAAACTTCAGTGAATCCTTTAAAGAATCATAGATAATTATGTTTATGTCTTAAATGCACATATGTGTATATATCTATGTGTGTATGTATTTATATGTATATGTATGTATATATTATTTGCATGTATACATACATACTTTATATGTATATATACACACAAATATGTGTGTATATTTACATGCACATATATACATACATACAAATATTGGGCACATATATAATATACATATACATATACATATACATATACATATACATATACAGTTAGAAGACATGGAATACAAACTCATTTTACTGATGAGGAAACTGAAGCCTTGAGAGGTTAAATGACTTTTGCTAAGGCTCATATGCTACAAGTGAAAAAATCAAATTTATGCCAAATCTTGATTCTAAAACTAATTCTGCTCTTTCTGCTGGAAGATCATGGGTTCCAAATTTAGATCTGAAACATGCTTTGTTATAGATAATAAACCTGAGTCATAGAGAGGCTAAATGACTTGCCTGATATCAAACAACTGGTACGTATATAAGGCAGGATTTGAATTTGAGTCTTTCTGACTTTCACATCCCAAGCATTAACCACTATGCCAATCTCCACCATCCTTCTAATTTATAGCAAGAGGAAAATTGCAAATAGTAGTCCAGGAGAGATAGGAAGACAGGAGGTATTCATTTGGAATCTTATTTAAAGAGGCATTTTCATTTTAATTGGGGTATTAGATTCTGTGGGCTTTACTTCTCAAGCCATGCTGGGCTGATCCGTGACAACCTCCTTCCCTCCTCTCCTTTTCCTACTCACTAGTTTCAAACTGTTCTTGGATTATTAAAAACACAGTGGTGGGCTCCTTAGTATCTACAAGGGCATGTTGATCACAAGGGTTTTGATCTGTATGATGAAAGAAAAAAAATAAGGCAAAAAGGAAAAAAAAAGTCACAAAGAGAACAGTGAATAAGGAGAAGGAATTGGAGGATGGAAGGTCAAACATGATTTATGATGCTGTAAAAAAAGCTGTTTCTTTTATGTTAATTGTTAACAGCGTGATTTTAAATCTCTGTTTAAATTTCATAAAGCAGCACCCAGGTATGCATTATAAATATATCAAAATACAGGACAAAGTCTTCTGAATAAAGCTTTGTGAAATACCTTTACTGCCTAGGGGAGAGGTGGGCGCGAAAAACACTTGGGAAACTGCATCCAAAGGCCTAAATGTGAAATTTAAATGAAGGCTGAAGAACTCCACACTTCAGATGAACATTTTTTTTCTTTCCATTTTCTGATTCCTGTGATGCCTGTTCAAGGTTTCCTGAAATGCTTTATTACAGGGAGGTTGGGTACAGCTGTAATAAGCTTCAGATTGGTCCACTGTACACAGGATAAATTCTATATTCTTGGGGATGCAGGCACATCAGCCATAGTCAGTTTCCACTGAAATTTCACTAGCAGTTGGCATTGAGTTCCGGAGTCCAGATTTTAGGGAAAATATTATCAAGCAGCAGAGTATCAAGAAGGCAACCAAAATGGTGAAAGATCTTGAGTTGGTGTCCTGTAAGGATCAGGTGAAGGAAATGGGGATGTTTAGTCATGGAAGAGAGGCCATTAAGGGCACATAATTTTGGCCTTCAATGACTTAATAGATGTCTTGAGGATAAAAAATGGTTAAAATTGCTCTTCTGGGTCCCAGAAAGCAGAACCTGGACCAGTGGCTGGAAGTTGAAAGGCAACTTAATAAAGTCAGATACAAGTTGAAATTTCCAAAAAAAAAACCCAACAAAACAAAACAAAACAAAAAACTGGGACTGAGTAGAGTGGGTTGCTTCAGGATGTAGAGGTTTTCTCCTCACCAGAGAGCTTCAGAGGATAACACCCCAAACTACAATCACAACAAAATAGCTAACATTTACATATTCCTTTAAGCCTTGCAAAACACTTGATAAGTCATCTTATTATCCATACAACAACCTTGTGAGGTAGGTGTTATTATTATCCCCATTTTACAAATGGGGAAATTGAGGCTATCATGCCTAGGGTCACACATCAGAGTTGGAAGCTGAATTTGAACTCAGATCTCTTTAACATTTTCTTTGTTCTAGACTTCATGCTCTTTCCACTGTGCTATCTCGCATGTGTGGATGACGTTTACATTTTAGGTATTTTCATGGGATCAATTATTTTTATTAACAACAACAATGATAAATGAACATGTTTGCAAAAATGCTTTACCTATATTATCTCATCACAACAACCCTGTGAAATAGATGCCAGATAAGGAAAGCGAGGCTGGCTGAGAGCAATTAAGTGACTTGTGCAGCATCAAGAAGCTAATGTGTCTAAGGCAGGATCTGAATTCAAGTCTTATTACCAGATAAGGAAATTGAGTTTGCCTGTTGCCCAGCATCAAGAAGCTAGTAAGTGTCTAAGGCAGGATCTGAATTCAAGTCTTCCTGACTCAAAGTCCAGCACACCATCCATGAAACCACTTAGCTGGATTCAAAACCACAAGGAACCCAAATGATCACATTGGGTTACTTCCTTTTAAGCCATTCAGGAATAAATAGTATAAGAGGAGCATAAACATAGACCTCAGGGAACATCTAATGCAACTCATTCATTTTAAAGATGAGGAAGTGAAATGAATTCCAGGAAGATTTAACTGAATTTGACAAGCTAGGATTCAAGCTCAGGTCCTCTGGCTCCACCCTCCATCCTCCTCCCCGTAATGTAATGCTACAGATTCTTGTAGATAAACTATTCAGATTAAATGACCTTTGAGCTCTCTTCACCAACTCTGAAATCAGATGATTCTGAGTGATGCAGATGTCCCAAAAATCTTAGTGCAGTTTTAATCTTTTTAGTATAGAACTTCAAACTGCATGCAGGGATAGAATCCATATTCTAAAGGAAGAAGATCAAGGTGATTTTTCACTAAGCTAAACCCAAGTTATAGAATTTTTTTTTTGTCTTCATATTTGGCTTTAGGATTACATCATTGTAATGCAGTACACTTACTGTTTCTAAAAACGGTAATTAAGCCACAGGGACTCTTGGTTATCTGGGTTATCTAGCTCATGGCACAGTAGAAGCAGCCAATATTTGAAGGGTCATCAAGTAAAAGAGTTTAAATGTGTTTTGTTCTATCTCTCCTCCTCTCCCCCCATTAGACTATAAACTTGTGGTCAGGAACTGTTTTCTGCCTTTCATGATATCCCCAGGGCTTATCACAGTGTTTGTAATACTTATTAGTGCAGGAAAAAGCGGGGCTGACCTCTCAGTAAAGAACACCTAGGTTCAATTTCCTTCTTTGACACATACTGACCATATGACTGAGGATAAGTCACTCAACCTTAAGAAGTTCTTGTTGACTTGGTATGGCTTGATTTGACTGTCTCTCTTTTGGAAGAACTAGACAATGGGTGCAAAATTAAAAAGAGGTAGATTTGTGTTGACTGTAAAAACCAACTGCCTAACAATGAAAGCTGTTTCCACATAGAATGGACTGTCTCAAAAAACAGTATGTTCCTTATTCATAAAAGGCTTCAGTTGAAGGCTGGACAACCACTACTCAGGGACTCTGTCTAGGAGATTCTAGTACTGGTATGAGTTCGAATGTAGAGACTGGGTAAATTTTGAAATCCCTTCCAAACACTGTGGTTCTACATGATTCTGTGGTTCAGTAAGTGAGGAAGTAAAATTAGTAATTCAAGAGCTACTCAGTAATGAAATGAGGATAATGGGATCACCTCCTCTGGAGGTCTCCATTTGGTAAGAATGTTGCACAGGGGATAGCTACTCTGGCATAGAGATCACTTCCTGTCCTGAGATTCTATATGGATAGTGACCAGATGGAAATAAGAAGAAATGTGGCTAGCTTACTAGACTGTAGACAGTAAGCAGACAGAGCTAACAGCAAAGAAGGAAAGCCTCTGAAAAGCAGACCCAAGAATCATTAAAAGAGCCAGCTCTCTGGGGTTATTCTGGGTAGAGGCAAACAACCCTGTACATATTACTAGCCCCTGTGAGCATGGTAGTATATATTGTTCAATAAAATCAACGATGCTTCTAATGGAGATACCGAGTCATTAAAAATATCATCAGTGCTTTCTGCTTTATTCACCTAATAATGAGTATTAATATTTTGAAACAAGCCAGCAATTTCATTGTTATAGGAAAGAAATTTCCTCTATCAATAGAGATAAGCAAATGTTCTGTATTATGAAGTCTTAGGAGGCCTTAATTTTAAACCCTAGGAGTACTGATAAAGTAAATAAGTGACATACATAGTCATGCAGACAGTGTATGACAGAGGAGGGTGTTCCTTAATGGGAAAATGGTGAGGCCCTTTTCTTTCCTGCATTGATAGGAAGACTTTCACCCTTTGGTACTAGAAGAGACTTATGAGATGTGTAGGGATTAGAGAACTGTACTTGGAGTCAGGAGGATCCAGTTCAAATAGCACCTCAGATATTTACTAAGTAGGAAAGGATGACCCTGTGCAATCTCCCTGAGCCTCAGTTTCCTTATATGTTAAATGGGGATAATAATAGCACCTACCTCCAGGGCTCCTATGGGGATCAAATGAGATAATACATGTAAAGTGTTTTGCAAACCTTAATGTGTTTAACCTGGGACTCAAAGTTCTACCAATCCCTAGCTTCTAGGGACATTTCATGGTTGCTATTTCTATCGATATAAATGGAGTCTACTGCTTTCAAATACCTGCAGGGCTATAAAGGAAGAGTCATGTTATGCTTAGGCCTGGAGGGAGTAACTAGGAACAGTGGATGGAAGTCAATGAGATGAGGATTTAGGCTTAGTGCAATGGAAAACTCCCCCATAATTAGAATTATCCAAGAAAAGTAGACTGAACAGCCTAAGAAGGTCATGAGGTTCCTCTTTGTGGAAGTTTACCACAAAAGTCTGGAAGACTACCAAGTCAAGGATAATGCAGAAGATTATAAATGGTAGTAGTTAGGAGTTGGATTGGATGACTTTTGAATTCCCTTCCCAGTTGAAGATTCTATATATTATATTATGTTATGCTATGTTGTGTCACATGTCATATCATGTTACATTATGTTATATTATGCTATATCCTTACTTTGTTATATTATGTTATACTATGTTTTGTTATACTATCATATTATACTATATTATATTATAATCATACCATATGATATCATATATCATACCATATAATATATCATATAATAAAATAATATATAATAAATAATAAAATAATATATATTATATAATATATTGTATATTATATAATAATATAATAAATATATGATGTGATATGATATTCTATAAATTCCTCACCCCAATTAAACACAAAAGACCTAGACCTTTTTATTGAATCAATCAGTTGAGAATGCAAACTAGGTGTGGAGAAGTTCTTAATTAGTTGAAGAAGATTAACTCTTTGAACATTGGAGGAAGACAGATAATGCTATCACAATAAAAACAGTTTGTGATTGGCTAAGAGAATCAGACATATCCCTAGACCCATGCAAGTCCAGCGATAATCTAGTCTACTAGCAATGGACTCTAAATTCAGGAAATGAAGACGTCAGACTCTAGAGAATCTTAAGGAGGGAGACCATTGTGACTATGCCAGAGAACATAGAAAGGGTAGGAAAATGAACTCAGAGACAATGTTATACCCTTGCAAGTTGCTTAAACATTCTAAGTTTTCTCATCTATTAAATGAAAGGTTGATATGATACCTTCTTTCTTGGCTGTCCATATCATCTCGTCATTTTTGACGTCTTGAAGTTTGGTAACAATGTGTTTTTGTGAGCTCAGACAATATATCTGGCCTTGTTTTGCTGATTCTATCAGTCTGAAAACTAGTCTTGGTTTTTAATATTTCCTGGAAATTATCTTGTGCAATTCCCTGAAATTAGTGGTCAGATTCTTTGTTGTGTTTTTTATCACAGGTTTTTTTTGAAATTATTAAATTGGACATTTCTTAAATTTTCTTTCCTTCTAAATCTATCATATCTATATGCGTTTCATTATATATTTTCTAGTTAAGTAATTTTCTGGATTTGTTTTTTCTGTTTCTACATAGTCTTCTATCTTGCCCTCCAGTAAAATGTTTTTCATATTTAATTTTTTTTTTTTTACAGATCTTTCTAAACCACTAAATCACCTCATCTTGTCCTATTTTTAATCTCAATCATTTCCTTCATTTCATCTGGTTATATTTGTACTAATTTTATTTCTTCCTTTAATTTCCCTTAATTTAAGAAATTAAAAATACATTTTGTTGAAATAATTACAGATATATTTTTAATGCTAATCTTGATATTTCTCTATTTTGTTTTCTTGTATTCTAGTTTTTCCTTCTTAATTCATACAATTTTTATTGAATTAGAGGGTTGCTTTTTGCATGTTCATTGCTTTGAGTGATTTTTAAATTTTTTTTGACAATTTCTAGTCATTTTCCTTTTCTGTACCCTTTGTATACCTGTTCTCAAGGAGAGTACTGGGGAGAAAGGATCCATTGTGAGCCTTCACTTTGCCCTTCCTAGATATATCTCAAGGAACTGGTAGGATCAGATTATCCCTCGCATCTCTTTCAGCTCTAAAGTCTACAATCCTAAGAGTTCCCTGGGGCAACTACATGGTTCGGCGGATAGAATTTCTAGCCTGGAGTCAGGAAGACCTGAGTTCAAATCCAACCTCAGATACTTGCTAGCTATGTGACCTTGGACAAGTCACTAAAACCTGTTTACCTCAGTTTCCTTGTCTGTAAAATGAGCTGGAGAAGGAAATGGGTAAACCACTCCATTATCTTTGCCAAGAGTGAAGTGACTGAAAAACAACAATGATAAAACTTTTCCTAGAACTCTTCGATTTGAAGTCTTCTGGTAGACATGGGATGACTATGTGATGACAATGTAAAGGGAATTCCTCCTAGCTTTAGACAGCTGATCTTTGAGATTCTATCAAAGAACATTCCATTCCAGAGAGAATACATGTTGCTTCAGCATCTTGAATTTCTAGAAGGAAGACTGTTAGTATTCACTCAGCACCTATGGAAGAGAACCTCTGTTCTGTTCTAGTTTTAGATCTTATGATTCTATGATACAAGGCAGGAGATTTCACTTCTAGGCATATTGTTCCAGAGACAGAAAGACAGATCCCATGCACACCCAAATATTCGTAGCTATACTTTTTTTGTACAAAGTAACAAAGAAATGTGAATAGAGTAGATGTCCATCCATTGGAGAACGGCTAAACAAATAATAGCATTTGAACATAATGGAATATTATCATTGTATGAGAGATTAATATAAAAATTATTTTATATTGAATCATTGAGAGAGCTATACAAATTGATAAAGATAGAATTAAGCAGAATTAGCAGAGAATACAGCTAAAATAGCTGTAAATGGAAAGAAGAATAAAAATGTGAAATTGAACATTGTGTAATTATAATAACCAAGACTGTTTTTGGAGAAGAAATGGGAAAATGCATCTCTTTCTTTTTTGTGTAGAGGTGAGACAGTATGGGTATGGAACACTGCAGGTGCTGACATACTCTGTGTGTTGGTTAGTTTCGTTGAACCGTGTGTGTGTGTGTGTGTGTGTGTGTGTGTGTGTGTGTGTTTCCCCTTCTCCTTGCTTTATTTTCTCTTTTCATTACATGATATGGCTCACTGGATTTGGAATATAGAGAGATATAATCAGAAATAAGGGTGACATAACAAGATATCAATATTATTTGTAAAGATAAGAAAAAAGAAAAAAGGAAAAATAGGAAAAGTAAAAAAAAGAAAAAGAAAAGACCATAGGATTGTAGGATCATAGATTTAAAACTGGAAAGGACTTGTGAGATCACTGAATCCACCCACTCCAATTTTGTAAATGAGGAAATTGAGGCCCAGAAAGTTGCCCTGGGTCACATAGCTAATGAGGTGGAATCGGAACCTAGGTCTTCTGACTCAAAACCCAACATTTTATCCACTGCCCACACTTCTTTTCTGTGAGCTTAATATTTAGGTGGGGGCGGTGGTGGTGGGAGAGACCAGAACAACACCCAGGAAGCAACTAATGACAAGTAGAAAGGATGGTAAAAATGACTATATTCTCAAAGCTGGGGACAGATAAGGCAATTCCTCTTAGTGCCTGAGGATGCTGCAGTTCTGTTGGGATGTATTTATCTGCTCATGAGTGACTGACACTTCAAAATGACTAGTGGCTTCTCCTTTCTGGCAGGTACCTACTTACCTTAGAGAGGTTAAGACATCACCAGCCTAGGGGGCATAAATCGTGCTTGTGATTCTAAGTCTCTGGTTTCAGTCACTTCTGACTCTTAAGCATCCATTCATCCAAATGTTGTCCAAGAGACATAAGTTTTCTTATCAGGATACTCAAGGTTATATATTGCTCTAGCCAAGGGTATGTAAACTTGTGGGCACTACTAAGAGAATATTTGAAGAGCAAAGTTTGTGTATGATGTCTTCTATAAATGCCTTCCATTGCTGTCTCAAATGATCATAAAGGTGGGGGAGGGGGGAGGAGGAAAGCCAAACTTGATGAACTATATGACTAATGCTATAAGACTTTGCTTTTACCTTCTCTCTCTCTCTCTCTCTCTCTTTCTCTCTCTCTTTTTCCCTACTTCTTTTGTCCATCTCTCTCTTTCCCTCCCTCCCTCTCCCTTCTCTTCCTCCCCCTCCTTCTCTCTCTGTCTCTCTCAGTCTCTTTCTCTCTCTGTCTGTCTCTCTTCCCTTCCTCCCTCTCCCCTCCCCTACTTCTCTCCCTCTCTCCCTCCTCCTTCTCCCTTCCCCCACCTCTTCTCTCCCTCCCTCCCACTCTCCCTCCTCTCTTTCTCTCTCTCCTTTCCTCTCCCTCCCTCTCTGTCTCACTCTCTTTCTCTCTCTCACACACATCCACACAAACTCTTTCTCTTTGTCTCTCTCATTCTCTGTCTCCCTCCCTCTCTTCTTTCTCTCTTTTTCTTTCCTCATTTCTTTTTCCTCCTCCAGTAGAATCTGAGCATTGCTAGGAAGCAAAACAAGATAAAATACAGCTTATTAATCACATCAGTTCTGAAGGTCAAAAGAAATAATCATGATAGCATTGTAATATATTACAGCTAGCATCAACAGAAGTAAAAACAAGATAGTGTAAAAGAAATGATCAAGAACATGAACAGTCAGAAAAAGAGATGAGCCTTTTGGATCAGTGGCAGTAGAAAGAGAATTATATTTCTTTTTTTTTTCTTTTTTTTATTTATTTAACTTTTAACATTCATTTTCACAAAATTTTGGGTTCCAAATTTTTCTCCGCTTTTGTTCCCTCCCCCCACCCCAAAACATCGAGCATTCTAATTGCCCCTATCACCAATCTGCTCTCTCTTCTATCATCCCTCTCTGCCCTTGTCTCCATCTTCTCTTTTGTCCTGTAGGGCCAGATATCTTTCTATACCCCTTTACCTGTATTTCTTATTTCCTATTAGCAAGAACAGTACTCAACAGTTGTTCCTAAAACTTTGAGTTCCAACTTCTCTTCCTCCCTCCCTCCCCACCCCTTCCCTTTGGAAAGCAAGCAATTCAATATAGGCCATATCTGTGTAGTTTTGCAAATGACTTCCATAATAGTCGTGTTGTATAAGACTAACTATATTTCCCTCCATCCTATCCTGTCCCCCATTACTTCTATTCTCTCTTTTGATCCTGTCCTTCCCCATGAGTATTGACCTCAAATTGCTCCCTCAAGAGAATTATATTTCACATGGGAGTAGCTATGGCTGAATCTTAACTCTACCAACCCTACTTTTCATCTGTATGACCTTGGGTAAATCACTTACTTTCTCTGGGTCTCAATTTTCCTCCTCTTCAAAATGTGGGGATTGGACTATGTAATCTTGATCATTCACTCCTTCTGTGGCTTATGATTGTATAGACCTCAAAATCAAGGGCAAATTACAGAAGGTCAGCCTTAATTTTGTACTGGTATCTGTGAAATATGGAAAGACTGAGATCAAGGCCTCCAATCAATGAGGGTGACTCTCTATAGACAAAGACATGGAGAGTAACTACACAGAATTTGAAGGTATGGATGGACTGGAGTTTGCCCTGGTGGGAGAGATACCATCATAAATGAAATAAAAAGTCCAGTGAAATATTTAGTGGTGTGATTCAGAATACAATCTGGAAAGCATTTGTTAATTACCTACTATGTTCAAGATATTTTTCTAAATTCTAGGACTGGAAAATAATATGTACAATGACTGTAATGATATAAAGGGAAAGGGGGAAGAGGAGGAGAAAGTGGAGGAGGAGGAGGAGAAGAAGAAGAAGGAGAAGAAAAAGAAGAAGGAGAAGAAGAATGGGAAGAAGGAGAAGAAAGAGGAGAAGAAGAAGGAGGAAGAGGAGGAGAAGAAGAAGGAGAAGGGAAGAGAGGGAAGAAGAAGGGGAAGAAGAAGAAGGGGAAAAAGAAGAAGGAGAAGAAGAAGAAGAAGAAGAAGAAGAAGAAGAAGGAGGAGGAGGAGGAGGAGGAGGAGGAGGAGGAGGAAGAGAAGGAAGAGGAGGAGGAGGAGAACAAGGCAGAAGAAAAGGAAGGAGGAGGAAGAGGAAGAAAAATAACAGAGAACCCCACTAATGTAAGACAGACCTTGTCCTCGCAGAGCTGAAATCTCCTGAGAGGGCATACTATGTAAACAGTCAAGTATATACACACTTGTTTAGGGATAACCATAGAAGGTGGCATGTGTGCTAAGCTTTGAAAAAAAGCACGGGATGCTTTGGGTGAAGAAGAACATTCTTGGCATGGAGAACAGCCTTGCAAAGGTATGGAGAGTTGGGGGGAGAAGTGGTAGAGACAACCACTGTGACTTGGAGACTTGGTTTCTGGTGGCAGAGGGCAAAAGCTCACCTATTAGAGCTGTGTGACCATGAGGTGAAATCTGGGATAGGGAAGGGAAGGATGAGGGTGATGGCCCGGGGACAGGCAGAATGGTGAGATGGCTGACATGTTTTCAAAATGAGAGCTGCCCTAATTCTATTGCTTTTGGTAGAGAAGCAATTTGGCCTAATGGGTAGAGTATTCAACTAAGTCAAGAAAACCTGTCTGCCTTTGTTACTTCTTAGTTGTGTGACCTTGGGAAAGTCACTTAACCTCTTTGAGACTCAAGTAACTCTCTAATACCATAACCTACAGATCATGGAGTTTCTATATTGACTCCCTGCACATACTCTATAATCCAGACATACTGACTTACAGTTCCTCACCCAATAGGCTCTATCTACCTCTTTGTCTTTGCACTCTCTGTTCCCCATGCATACCTGGATGCCATTTCTTCTTCTTTCTGGCTTTAAGGATCCCTGGATTCCTTCAAGTTTCAGTTCAAATGTCAAATACTTCAGGAAGGCCTTTCCAAGTCCTCCCAGCCTCTAATCCACAGAGTCTTCCCCTCTTACATAAACTTCCATCTACTCTCTAACTTATGTGTATATAGTTGCTGCTATCATGCTGTTTCTCTCATTAGACTGTGAGTTTCTTGAGGGCAGAGACTCCCCTTTTTTTCTGCATCTCTAGTGTTTACCTCAGTACTAAAGCTAATAGCTGCTAATCATATATAAGTGTTCAATGAATGGTGGTTGATTGATTTAATGATGTATGACTTTGACCATTGCTAGACAACACAAAAGGGAATGATAACATTTTATTGAATTTTTAGATTTTGATTAGATCCTTCTATTAATCCTATGGGATAGTGATAATAACAATTATAGTATATATATATGCATGCATATATACACATATGTGTGTATATATGCATGTATCTATATATGATATATATATGTGTATGTGTATACACATACACATGTAAAACTTTAAGATGTGCAAAGTGTTTTACAAATACTATCTCATCTGATCCTCACAACAATCGGGGAATTGTTACTTTTTGTAAGAGCTATAGTAGGAGTAAGAACAGTAGGAGGAGGAGGAGGAGGAGGAGGACTGTTAGAAATGAAGCAAACAGAGGTGAAATGACTTGTCCAAAGTCACATAGCCAGTGTCTGAGGCTGGATTTATACTCAGGTCTTCCTGCCTCTAGGGCAGCTAGGTAGCACAATAGATAGAGTACCATGCCTGGAGTCAGTTTAAATCTGACCTCAGATACTTATTATCTGCGGGAACCTGGATAAATCACCTAATCTTATTTGCTTCAACTTACTTATCTGTAAAATGAGCTGAGAAAGATTTGAATTTCACCTTCTGGGCTGCCTAACTTTTTGATTACAGGCAAGTCAAAAGTCTCCACATATTGTCTGACAAGGACAGAAGCCAATAGGACCATTATCTCTCTCAACTGAGATACTGAATATATCCTAAGAACATTATAAGGTGTGATGGATAGAGGGTCAGCCTTTAACTCAAAGTAACAAGATGACAGATGTAAAACTGGTTGAAACCTGACAGGTCATTTAGTCCAACCCCTCATTTCACATAAGAGGACGCTGAGGCCCAGAAAGGATGTGACTTGCATAAGATCACACAGATAGTAAATGACAGATTGTTATTTCAATTCAGGTTCTCAAACTTTGAAGTCACTTCTCCTTCCACTATACCATGCAGATCCTGCCACAGCCTTGGCAAATCACTGACCTTTTCAAGAACCATTCCCTTCCATCCCCTTACCCCTGTAAATATCTAAGACTATAAGTTGCAGACAGTTACCAATTTAAATTGGGAGAGAGTTTTCTCCCTGGAAAGTTCTTACACTGATGAGGTTATAAATCCCCTCCAAAAAAATTTAGCCTTTCTTGACTAATATATCACACTGTTAAACTTATGCTAACTTTACACTAAAATCCCCAAATTATTTTAAAAATGTACTGAAAGCTAGCTATACCTTATGGATACTGTGGTGGGGAAGTTGATTTTTAAGTCTAATATAAGACTTCACAGTTATTTTTATTAAATTTCACCTCATTAGATTCAACCCATTACTCCAACATTTCTTCCAACTTATTAGCTATTCTCAACTTCCTGTCGTCTGAAGATCTGATCCGTTTGCCATTTACGCTATCAAGTCACTGATGAAAATGTTGAACAGAACAGGACAAAGGACAGCTCTCCCTGTTACAGACTACCATCCAAGATGACATCATCCTATTATTACCTACTTTTTAGGTTTAGTTACTCAACCAGTTCCCAGATATAACTAATATGTACAGGCATCTAAGACATAGAGTGCCTAGATAGAGAGAAGGAAAGAATTAATAAGAAATAATTAGCCCAGTGCTTCACTGAAATTAAGTTAAAATATATTTAAAGTATTGTTTAGGTCTCTCTATATGTTGGATCCCCACTCCCCCACCCCCAGTAGTAGAACACAAGCTACCTACTACAGGGACTGTTTTGTTTTTTGTCTTTATATCCTCACTGCTTGTCAACATACCTGGGCCACAGTAGGCATTTAATGATTCAAGCCAATAGCAATTATTAAACACCTATCTAAGTGAGCAGCTGAGTGGCGCAGTGGATAGAGCAATAGACGTGGAGTCAGGAAGACATCATCCTGAGTTCAAATCTGACCTAAGATACTTATTAGCTATGTGACCCTGGCAAATCACTTAAGCCTATTTGCCTCAGTTTCCTCATCTATAAAATGAATGGTAGAAGAAAATGGGAACCATTCTAGAATCTCTGCCAAAAAAACTCTAAATGGAGTCACAGTCAGACAAAACTGAAATGACTGAATAACCACAAACTTCTCAATAGCAGGCACCATTTTATTTATTGTATTTATCCCTCAGTCTTTATATATCAGTTTATTTATAGTATTTATATCCACTATTTTATTTTTATATCTACAATAATTTCCTGGTACACAGCGAGTGATTAATAGATGTTTGTTGATGGACTTGTTCCAAGGTCTTTTCATATGTTTTCCAAAGATCACTGGCAACGGCCAACTAAATTATACCAACCATTTAAAAAAAAATACTTCGGGGTGTAGTGACTTTGGGGGTAGCAATTTAACTCATTCAGGACAGCTAAGTGCTCTCATTCTCTCCTCACCTAAGGAAAGAATAATGTTCTATCAGTCTTAATTTGAAGACTTTGGTGGAGAAGCCAAACTTCTTTCCCTTTCTCTAGAAAACAGGAGCAAAAATAAGAATTGGAATACTTGTGCATTCCTTTATTGCCTCTTGACAGCCAGTGTGGTGCAATGGCCGGGCATCTGAACTTTGTATAAAGAAAACCTGGGTTCGAATGCCTCTCCTGACACTAGCTGTTTGACCATGGGCAAGTGTCACCTCACCTCTCTAAACCTCACTTTTCTCATCTGTTAATGAGGATGCTGGACTTGTTACCTCTAATATCCCTTTCAGCTCTATATTCACAGTCCAATGATTTTCAATCTTATTACTATTCTATCCATTCTGAGTATTAGTATTGTTTCTTTCTCAATCTTCCTTCCCTCCACCCCTAACATAGCTTAAAACCTTTTAGTTGCCTTTAATATTCATTTCCAAGGTAAGCTCATTCTGACTTTTATTATTTCTACTACTTTTCTTAGAAGACTAGAGAACATGTTGGGACTTTGTATTACTACTCTAATCTCCCCTTCCTCATGTCCATTTCTATATGAAGCTTAGTCATTATCCTAGGTCCCCATCGTCCTACTGATGAGGAGTACTCTGTTCTGACCTTGGTGATGCCTCTAATATAAACTATGAAGAGTTCCACCAATGAGAATTTTGTTCTGGCACTGATTACGTTCTGTAACAACATGTGGAATTCATTGACAAGACATAAATTTCTTCCCTTTTCTTGAGCTGCTCAGTTGACATCACATTGAATATGAATGATACACCTGGGTTATACTCTTGGACATGATCTTTAAAAGGAAAAGTAAAGACACAAGGCACCAATGGAGGATGGGACCTGGGAGGGTCAAGAAAGCTATTACGTCAAAGGTGGTGCTTCAGCTATGTATTGAAACAAACAAGTGATTCTGAAAGGCAGAAGTGAGGAGGAAATACATTCTTGGTATAAGAGACTAGATAGGTCCAGAGAAAGTAAGGACTAATATGAGAGAGAAGAGTTGTCTTGTCTGTTTGTTAGCTATAGTATGAGTCTTTTGCATCCTTTTGATTGTAAGTAAAACCTGTTTCATATTTGTTGTTTTGTAGGCCTAAGAGCTTCAATTGGACCTGAGAATAGTTTTCCTTTTGTTGTGGAGATCAATAGGAGTCCAATTTTGATATTCTCATCATCAAAATCGGGTGGAGACAAGAAATAGAGTATGATCATTGTATAAGATATTTACCATAGCTATCCCTTCCAGCCCATTGATGGGCTGAGTCCAAAGGACAATTGCTCAAGGTTCTGAAGGTTACTGGAATTTCTAGTACCATGACTCATCAGCCTCAATTAGTGAGATTTTCAGTAATTATCAACCAGCCTGACTAATATTCTTTTAGAAAGGTATTTATTAAGTAAATATAAAAAAGGCAGATGTTATAGAAACAAGCCCCCTCAAACACAATACAGACTCTTCCTTTGTAACAAAATCTTTGGGGAGAAGGGCTCAAACTTATAGTAAAATGTCAATGAAGCACATGATTAGAGAATATATGTGACAGAGAGCCTCCTCATAATTCCTGGTTACTAGAATTCCATTTCTCTCTTTGTAGAATCTTCATGAGGAGGACTGGGCATGCATAGGATGCCCAGATAACTAAAGTATCTCCTATCATTACTGTAGTATACCATCATGCCAGATTTGTAACTTTTTCACATATTTATTTTCTAATTCTTTCTGTCCAAATTATCTTCCATATAACATCACATATTCTGTCATGATAATATCACAACTTTGACCCAGAAATACCACTACTTAGTCTATTTCCAAAGATGATTAGGGAAAGCAGCAACAAATATATATGTTCTCCAATGTTTACAGGAGCATTTTGTGGTGGCAAAGAACTAGGAAGTGCAAGGATGTCCATCAATTGGGGAATGACTGAATAAATTGTGGCATATGATTGTGATGGAATACTACTAAAAAAACATGGAAAGACTTGCACAAAATGATGAATAGTGAAATGAACAGGACCAAGAGAACACCGTACACAGTAAGAGCAATATTGTTTTAAGAATGACTTTCAGTGGCTAAGTATAAAGGACATATGAAGAAAGATGCTTTCTACATCCAGAGAAAGAACTGATAAATAGAAGTATATACTATATACATATGTACACATATGTGTCTATGCATGTGAGTACATATATGCACAATACATATGTGTGTGTATATATACATATACCCATATTTGTGTCTAATGGTAGCCATGTCAGGGGTGGGGGAGGGAAGAAAAATGATATTTACATGAAAATTTTGTTGTATATTTGAATGAAATAGCAAGTTGCTCATGGTGGATTTGCAGTTTCACGTACAATCATCTTTTTTTATTGTACTATGTTATATAAATGCTTGCTTTATTCCATAAATTAAAAATAAAATTTTAAAAAAGATAACACTAAAATAATCATGTTTCTTTTTCTCCCATTGAAATATTCTCCAGAATTCTTCCTGTGTTGGGCTATTAGATAGAATGCCTCATATGAGTATAGACTTTTAATATATAATACTACTCAATTACTCTTTTTATCTATTCATTTCTTGTTGAATAAGATATACTTTTCAAGCCAAATATTTTAGTTATAGATCCCATTCTTTCAAATTTCAGTGATACTAGGGAGGTTGAATGTTCTTCTTTGGATATACTCTCTAATTCATCTTATTTGTGAACTTGAGGTTAGACGTCTTAATTCATGGGTTTTACTGTTGTGTCCTCTGATTTAAATTTCTGTTTCTCTCTTTCAAAATTCCTCTCCCTAGATCTTTACCTACTATCCTCTATGATATTATCTGGGGGGAAAACTGTAGTTTAATAGATGGATTGCTAGATTTGTAGTCCAGATGACCTAGGTTTGAATCCAACTTCAGAAACTTTGTAGCTATGGGACTGAGCAAGTTACTCAACTTCTTTGTGTCTCAGTTTCTCATTTGTCATATGAGGAAGATAGACTCAATTGTTTCTCAGACTCCTTCCAGCTCTAAATCTATGACTCTATGATCTGACAAGGTCCTTTTAGATCTCCCTTGTAATTTCCTGGACCATGAAAAACTGCCTTGACTCTAAAAGAGCCAACTCTTATACAGAAAGTCAGCAAGCTAATAAGTATTTATTAAGCACCAACTATGAGCTACACACTGTGCTGAGTGCTTAGGGTGCAAAGAAAGGAAAAAATAACCCTCACTTTCAAGGAATTTACTTTCCTAATTATTTTTCAATAACACAATTCCAAATATCTAATATTCTTGTTTCACTTCTTTGTGTTGAAATATGTCTGTGCCTTTCATCTTCCTGACCCTGTTAAAAATTCCTCCACCCATCATCAGATTATTTTTTCTTCTTTATTTTCTGCTGGTAGCATTATTTTCTATCCCAAGGAATACTGTATTCTCCAAGATTCACTGCAGAGGTCTAGGAGGCAAAGGGTCACAACATTTAACATTTGGAAGACATCTCTCAGCACAGATAATATAATCTCTTACCATGTCCTCAGTTTTTCTAATTAGAAGGTCAGTCATTATTATGTACTAAAGTACTTTTCACTTTGCTGAAGTAAGTTTTTGACATCTCTTATGGAGGTTCTGAAGAGTTTAATTTACCCTTTAAGCATTTCTAATCTTCATTTATCATGCCCTTAAAAATGCTGACCCAGAATTCTTTATGTGGATAACTGAAAATTGTCCCTTTCTTCTGTATTTCCTGGAAATGAGCTTCTCAATCCCTATTGTTTTTGTTGGTATCTCTTGTGACAAGTATCTTGGTAAGTAAGCTGCTTGTTTGCTCCATGTTGGCATCAGTGCTGCCAACCACATCAATGTGAACCTCCAAACATTCAGGACCTCCCTATCAGTTGACAGCATTAACACACTACTCAAGTTGGAAAAATGTCAATTATGCAAATAAACAGATAGATAGAATGATAAACTATGTATGTTATAGGGGGATTCTTTTTGTCTATGAATTGGACTAGAGGTCCACTGAGGTCCCTTCCAAACTCTAAGATTCTGTGAATTCTATAGCTATAGCTTAATTATCTCTGTATCTTTTCCAATGTTCTCAGAGCATATTTAAAAGAGATGCTATTTTATTAATGTACACTTTCTTTCAACTGAAACAGATGGAAAATTCTTTACAACTCAGTGGATAATCTTTGAAAGCTGTTCTGGCCAAAATCCATACACCTGTGGTCAATGAGAATGTGTAAACCAAGCAAGGACTATTCTTGAATGACAGGTACATGATCTACCACTGAGCCCACATATGAAAACTTTTCAGCTTGTCAGGACTTGCTGGCATAATCTTTGAGAAAACAGAATATCCATATGCTCTGATGAGGCATCCATAGAGAACTTCAGTGAAAGCACTGAATGTAGTGGCTACTTCAGCAGGGAAGGAAGGAAGGAAGGAAGGAAGGAAGGAAGGAAGGAAGGAAGGAAGGAAGGAAGGAAGGAAGGAAAGTAGGGATGGAAGGAGGGAAGTGGAAGGGAAAGAAAAAGGGAAAGGAGAAGAGAGGAGAGGAAGACAAGGAAGAGATGGAAGGAAAGCCAGGGAATAATAGAAGGAGGTAGAGGTAGAGGAGAGAGATAAAGGGAGTATTGATAAACAGCACCAGAAACAATAACTGAATACCAAGATGTGATAAAGCATCTCATAGAATCATAGATCTAGAATTGAAAGGGACTTTAAAGATCATCCAATCCAACCCCCTCTCTCTTTTTGTTTTTGTAGATGCAGAAACTGAGACCTAGAGAGTATAATTCACTTGTCAGAAGTCACAGAGCTGGTCACTGACAGTGCCAAAGTTTGAATCCAGGTCATCTGGTTCCAAATCCAGTGATCTTTCGCTGTGGTATGCAGTATTCAGAACAATTTCATACCTAGGCAAACAGTCTCTCTAACTTCCTATGATGTAGTCATGGGCTTTAGGAGTGGCACCTTGCCACTTGTTTTCTGCCCTGAAATTAACATTGAGGGTGATCAGTGAATTTTCATTGGCCGAGTATTGGTTTGGAATAGCATGACATTACTCCTAAAAATAGTTGAAGATTAGAGATGCTAAAGCAATTCTACAGAGAGATTTAAGTTCCATAGAACCTAAAAGAAGGTCTCTATGGACACTCATTGGGAAAACCATGCCAGAATCCATACAACTGGCCACAAGAATTTCTGTACTTATGTATGTGAATATGGCCCCAGACTCTCGAGGAAACTCAATTTGACATTATCGCCTATATACCTCTATTTACACTCAGTCTCAGGGTCACAAATCTAGACCTGGAAGTGACCTCAAAGGCCACTTCCATATTGCAGATAAGACAATCAAAGACCTAGTTTGTCTAACATCACATAGGTACTAAACATCTAAGGTAGTATTTGAACTCAGTTCTGCATTATCTGTTGCTTAAAAAGTTAACATTAGTTGCACTTTCTGCCTTTAAAATCGTCAATCAATTAACCAAAACACTTATTAAACAAGCACCTACTATACCACTAGCATTGTGCTAAATCCTGAAGTTTCAAAGAGGAAAAAGAAAGTTTCTGTTCTCCTTTAGCTTACAGCACAGTGGGTAGAGCACTGAGCCTACAGTCAGGAAAAAAACTAAGTTACAATTCTGCATCAGAAACTTATTAACAGTGTGACCCTGGGTAAGCCATTTAACCTCTGTCTGCCTCAGTTTCCTCATCTATAAATGAAGATAATAACAGCAATAACTACCTCCCAGGGTTGTTGCGAAGCCCACATGAAATACTTGTAAGGCACTTCAGCAACCTCAGAGTGCTGCTTTAATGCTAGCTATCACCATCTTCATCATTACCATCATCATCATCATCACCACCATCATTATCGTCATCATCATCGCCATGATCATCATCACCGTCATCTATTCTATTTGTCTTGGAGAAGAAAAAAACAACTTTATATTTAATTACATCTTTTCATAATTTTAATAAATTAACAAGCTGAGAAAATGACATGTTGTTGATCAAAACTGGGTTGTAGTCTTTGTATCCAAAAGACTAAAACGACTAAAAGCAAGAGTGAAAAATTATAGAGTGAAAAAAAAAGCACCAGATTTCCTAATATATGGAAGGAGGATTGGAAACCAGCATTATTCATAGAGCCTAGATTCCTGGAGGTCAATTGAAAGAGATAAAATGCTCCACCTGAACGTTGGAGAATTCTTCTCAATTTCCTCATTTTCTCTGAGACACTACATAGGAATCAAGATGGATGGTGCTTCCTCACCATCTATTTGCCAATACATCTCCTTTACCCTAGGAAGTGGCAAGGAGGATCTATTGGATGTTTCCTGAAAAAGAGAAAACATGTAATAACCCTTGTTTTGGAGAGAGTAAAAAGCATATTTGGTGTGAGAAGAAAAGCACCTATCTGCTAATTGCAGAGGAAATTGTAAATTGGACTTGGATTTGACAGGTGACCAAAGCCTTCACACATAAACTCTGGACAATCAATACTCTTCATGCTTATCTCCAAGTGAATGTTCTTATTTTCATCTTCCTGGTTTACATAGGTGTCTAGATTAGTCAGGCATCAATAAATACTTATTAAGTACCTATTATGTGCCAGGTACCGTGCTAATGCTAGGGATAGAAATATGAAAAAGAAAGACGATTCCTGCCCTCATGGAGCTTACAGTCTAATGGGGAAGACTATATACAAAAGAAAGTTGAAAGGGGGAAGGGCATTATGGAATACAGTCCAAAGGAAGACAATTGGGTTACCCTGGGAAACCTCTTTAAATGGTTTAGGAGAAGTTCTTTGCTTTATCTTCCAGCCAGACAATTAGAGGGGCAAAGAATGCAGAGGGTACTCATGACACATGAGTAACAAGACTGATGCAATCTTGTGGGAAGTTGAGTTGCTAATGACGTTGATGCTGATGATGGGATTCCTTGGGCATTAAGGAATAAAATCCAAAGGAATGTTAGCTGGGTGGGAACATAACCCTTCTTTCTGCATTTACAACTTATTGAATTAATTTTTATGGAAGTCAGTGCCCAGAACCCATCTTCTCATCCCCTATCCCTACTCAAAAAATCATTTCAGGTAATCTAGCTTGTGGAGAGTATGCTTCTTTGAAATCTGCCAGTTTTGTTTAGAAGGCACAGCCCAGATGATATGATATATGTTCCAAGCTGGTATTGGTTTGGTAACTTAATGAAGTCCCTTAAAGCAAGAGACTGAAAATCTCATTTCCCAAAACTCACTAAGAAGATTATATTTAAGAATGAGATTTGGAGTTCTACATAACAGCTTAAATTATAGGGATATTTTAAAATATAGACATTGGTTAGGGATGGTGTGTACCCAATACAGATGCTAAAAATGTGTTTGCCTGAGATTTAATCATATAAATCTCATTAAAAGGTATTGTTTAAACTGATAAGAGAGGAGAGAGCAAGCTGCCTATGAATATCTACTAATATACCTAACACAGATTGTAATCAATAATCAACCATGTATGAAGTACCTTCTATGTACCAGACACTGTGATAGGCCCTTGGGGTACAAAGAAAAAGTAATATAATTCTTGCCCTTAAGAACCTTATATTCTAATGGGAATATACAATTTCATGTACAAAAAGCACATGTTTTACCATGTCAGTCCCATATTCGACAAACTCTAAATCTTCCTATTAATTCTAGGATCAAAAAGAAATTTACCAATTTGCCATTTAAAGTTCTTCCTAACCTGCCCCCTTCCTATATTTCCAGTCTTTTTGTAAATTACGCCTGTCTATTCATACTACAGGATAGCAATATTTAACTACTTGCTGTTCCTTGTGCCTGGAATGCTCTCTATCTCCTTACCTGTGCCGCTTGGAAATTTTGGCTTCTTTCAAGATTCAACTCAAGCACCATATTCTATGTGAAACCTTTCCTTACCCTTCCTCCATCTTCTATAGCCATCTTTCCCCAAACTATGTTGTGTTCCCTTTGGATATACCTATATATGTACACATTGGCCCCACATTAAAGCAATATTTAGTGTTTAGTATGTTAGAATTCACATATCATTTTAATGTCTGCAAAGTACTTCACATATGTGATCTCATTTGGTTCTCACAACAATCCTGTGAAACAGGAGCTTTTATGCCTGTTATTCAGATAAGGGAATTGAGGTGGAGAAAAAGTTAGTGCTTTACCCAGGGTCACCCAATTAGCAACTGTCTGATACAGGATTTGAAGTTGAGTCTCCTTGACTCTGGGGCAGATAGATGGTTCAGTGGATAGAGTTCAGCCCTGAAGTCAGGAAGACTCATCTTCCTGAGATCAATTCTGGCCTCAGACACTTACTAGCTGGGTGAACTTAGGAAAGTCACTTAATTCTGTTTGCTTCAGTTTCCTCATCTGTAAAATGAACTGGAGAAGAAAATGACAGTCAAATATCTTGACCAAGAAGATCCCAGATGGGGTCACAAAGACTAAGATACAACTGAAAAAAATCCCACAAACAAGTGAAACTTCCTTACTCCAAGTCCCATGCTTATCCACTCTGCCACTTACGTGCTAACATAAGCTCTTTGTAGTCATGGATTCTTTTTCTTTTGACATTTGTATCCCCATGATGTAATGTAGTGCCATGACAACAGGCAATTAATAAATGCTTAGTGATTGAATGGTATACAATACAGCAGATAGAGCAGATAAAAAGCCAGCCTGGGGTGAAGATCCTAACAGCTGGAATAGGGGTAGACCAGGAAAGGTCTCAGGCAGAAGACAGTACTTAAACTGTGTCTTGAGGGAAAACAGGGATTCCAAGAGATAGAAGTGAGGAAGGAATGCATTCCAAACCTGGGATGCAGCCAATGGAAAAGCATGGTGGCAGGAGGTATAATGTCCTCTCTGAGTAACAGCAAAGACGTCACTTTTGTCAGTATATTAGATATACTCCATTGGATCTCTGCCATTCCCATGATATAGGTAACATGTTGTGATGGCAATTTAAATGGGAAGATCTTTCCCATTCATTAATAGGCCCATGTGACTTGGCTGGGTCACAGGGAAATCTGAGTCACATGGAGCTTGTGGTGGGAGGAGTTTGCTGAAAGAGTAGAACAGGAAGTGATGAAGCCAGAGCAGAGCTGAGAGGAAGTAAGTCAGGAGGGCAGTCAGAGCTAGGAAGGATGCAAGCAGCTGGCTAGCATGAGAGAGCTTGTTTGTGATTTTGTTTAAGGGAACCTGCTTGTGATTTATTTAATGGAACTGGTTTATGGGAAGTCCAGCATGGGAAAAGCAGGGGCTGCTGTTGTGCTCTGCATTGTTATTGTGAATAGACATCTTTGTTATTATGATGGATTTGGCTTTTTGGTGTCTGAATAAATGCTTTGGTTCTGTCTTCCTTATTTCACAATTCAGAATTGTGCTGGAATATTCATGACTGCCTGAAGCACTCTGAATATTGCATTGGTGTTACATATATATCCATGTCTGCTCATCTATGAAGTATCAGGATGATAATGGTTTACTTTAAAAAAACATTTTGGGAAAGAATTTTTGAAAGCCTCTTGTGATATGGGAGGAGAGGGTAAAGGAAAAATATGGATTACATTCTGATATAATTAAAAGGATTCAAAATTCATTGAACAACTAGACCCACAGAGAAGTTAATTAATAATTTGATGTCACCTTGGAAGGAAGGAAATATGTGTTTATTAAGTTCCTGCTATGTGCCTGGCACTGGGCTATGCACTTTACAAATGCTCTCTTATCCTGAAAACGACCCTGGAAGGTAAGTGGTATTATGATACCAATTTTACAGTTAAGGAAACTGAGGCAGAATGAGGTTAAGTGACTTGCCTGGGCTCATACAGCTAGTAAGTAGCTAAGGACAAATTTGAATTCAGGTCTTCCTGCTTGCAAACTCAGGGTTTCAGCTATTGCTCCACCCAGCTGTGTAACTTGGAAAGAAGTCTTTAGTACCTTGGAACTGTGCTTGACTACGTGTTCTTTTTACTTTCTTTTCTTTTATTTTACCTTTATCATTGATTTAGGTGAGAGCACAGAGGTCATGCTTATCAGATCTGCAGATAGCCAGCACATTAGAAACTAGAGTCTGTGTCCAACAATATTTCAAGAGACCACTGGGTTAAATCTGATAATGATGAAATTGAATACGGGTAAATATGACCTCTCACATCTGGGTCCAAAGAATCAATTTTGCCAGTGTAAGAGAAGGGACAAGTGACTTGATAATAGTTCTGAAAAAATAAAGTCTGCAGCCTTTAGCAGACCACAGACTCATTATGAGTCCGTACTGGGACAATGCAGACAATGCCATCTGATGGCAAATTAAAAGAGGTCTAGCTTCTAGGACTTGTGAGATGATTGTCCCCTGTCCCCTGTCTTGGGCATACCATCTGTGGAATATTGGGTTCAGCTCTGGGCATTCCATTACAGGAAGGTCACTTATAATCTAGAGAATGACTCAGGATGCCAAAAGACTTTTAAATACTGCCATGTGAATCTAGACAGACAGACAGACAGACAGAGATGCAGAGACAGAGATTGGGAAAGAGGAGGAGAAAGAGAGAGACAGAGACAGAGAGAGGCAGAAAGAGAGACAGACAGACAGACAGAGAGAGATGAGATGGGGGACAGGGGCAGGTAGGTAAAATGGATCCTGGGTCTGGAGTCAGGAAGGCTTGATTTCAAAGTCAACCTCACTTATTAGCTATGTGTCTTTGGGCAAGTCACTTAAGCACTTTTTGCCTCAGTTTCCTCATTTGTAAAACAAGATAATAATACCATTTACCTCTTAGGGTTGTTGTGAGCTTCAAATTATGATTATGAGGATCAAAAGAGATAATACTCGTCAATTGCTTAGCACAATATTTGGAACATAGTGGTTAATAAATGTTGAAAGATTTAAATATATATGGACATGCACACACACAGAGGCAGACAGACACAGAGACAGAGACACAGAGACACAGAGAGAGAAAAAACAGAGATAGAAAGAGACATCCCCATCTCTATCTCCATGTTTCTTTTTATCTAAAGAGAAAAAAGAGAAAAGGACCATGACATCAAGATGATGACATGACTTGCAGTTGACCTTGATCTGAGTGAGGGAGGGCTGTGCAAGGTCAGCAGCCTCACTTTCTTCTCCTGAGCCATGTGGGTCCAGTGGCCTCATATTCATCAGGATGACTGGAGCTGCCCCAGGTTGCAATGTTGGGTGATCTAAGAATAACAGGACTTCAGAGTAACAAACTTTTCTTGGAGTTTAATGAGTTCACTAGCAAGGGCCCTACATGCATGGATGGAGACTCCCAAAAGAACAAAAGGACAAATCTTATATATGCTTAAACCACAAAGGAAGGGGAAGGCTTCAGAGAAAAGATTAGCAGGGGATATTGCAAGAGCTGATGATTTAAATAAGATGTTGTTGTTATTCAGTCCTGTAGATTTTTTGTGACCCCATTTATGGTTTTCTTGGCAGAGACACTGAAGTAGTTTATTTCCTTCACCAACTCATCTTACAGATGAGGAAATTGAGGCAAACAGGGTTAAGTGACTTTTCCAGGGACACACAGCTAGTAAGTATCTGAGGCCAGATTGGAACTCAGGAAGATGAATTTCCTGTCTCCAGGTCCAGTACTCTATCCACTGCACCACCTAGATCACATTAGAGCACACAAAATTGAGCAGGCATGGAGCTAAGTCTGGGGCGCTGGCCTTTTCAAGTGGTCAGACATATTCTGTCTTTATTCTAAAGGCTCTGGTGGCTGATTGCTATCCTTCCTTCTAGAAGAGGATCAAAGTGACATCACTCTGCTAGAGTCAAGATACAGTATGTCTGACTATGGCTGATTAGACCAATATGAGCTCTGAATGCTTGAACACAGATTGGGTACGGGTAGTCTGTGTGAACAGTTGGGGTGGATACTCTAAATTTGCACATCCTGCAGTTCCTTTGAGCTGTTTCAATTCTACTTTGCTCGTAGAGCACAGTGCCTCCTCTGATTTGGGTATGCCATACTGGGTGGTCCTATGCCAGTGTCTCCCATGTCACACAATCAATTCCAAAATTCTTGAGAGAGACCTTGACAGTGTCCTTGTATCACTTCTTCTGACCACCATGTGAATGTTTGCCCTGTGTGAGTTCTCCATAAAATAGGGTTGCTTTTTTTTTTTTTTTTTGGCAAGCATATGTTTTACATTTGAACAATGTGGCTAACCCATCAGAGTTGTGCTCTTTGTAGTAGACTTTCAATGCTTGGCAGTTCAGCTTAAGCAAGGACCTCAATATCTGGTACCTTCTCCTGCCAGGTGATCCTCACAATCTTCCTAAGACAGTTCAAATGGAAGCGATTCAGTTTCCTGGCATGGCGCTGGTAGACTGTCCAGCTTTCACAGGCATACAACAATGAGGTCAACACAACAGCTCTGTAGACCTTCAGTTTGGTAGTCATTTTAATACTTCTTCTCTCTCATAATTTCCTTCAGAGCCTCCCAAACAATGAGCTAGCTCTGGTAATGTGTGGGTCAACCTTCTTATCACTGTGCACATTCCTGGAAAGTACACTACCAAGGTAAGTGAGCTTATTCAAAACTTCTCCATTTGCTGTAACTGATGGTTCCACATATGGATAGTGTGCTGGTGGCTGATGGAGCACTTGTGTTTTCTTAGTGTTAATTATTAGGCCAAAATGAGCACAGGCAGCAGAGAATTGATCCATGCTTTGTTTCATCTCAGCTTCAGAGGCTGCACTCAGTGCACACACACAAAACAGAAGGCTCTGGTACTTTGGTTTGGGTGCATTGATCTCTTGGTCCCTGTAACAGCAGCAGGAAGAGCAGGGATATATCATGGGAGCTCAGCTCATCAAGCTGGTGTGGGTTAGAAGTTAGTCCATATTTGGGAGAATCCAATTATCCATTAATGTGCTCTGGTTAGGACACAACAACAGGGTGGGAGGGAGAGGTCTGGATTGGTTCTCCCCAGCACATATCCATTATCTCATTTGAGCCTCACTGTGAGACAGTTTTTACTATATGTCTGCCCTCATTTTACATATAATGAAAGGAAGGAGCAGATATGATGAATGAAATGACTAGTGAATGTCAAGAGGTAGGATTCACATCCAGATTTTACTGCTTTGCAGCCTTGTGTCTTCCTTTTTATACCAAGGATGATACAATTTTCCCAAACTTGGCTAAGCTAATACTTAAATGAAAAAGATAAAGTCTATGGCCAACATAATCCTGGAAACCATCCTAAGATGGTCAGCCCTATCACCACTCTTGAAATTGATTGGAGTTTGGAGGTAGAGGGTCACCCCCATGCCCAGATGAAGCATCTGAAAAAAAGAACTGTATTACGAGGCCTCATTTCATGTTAGGGCTCACAAAGGACTTAACATGCATTATGTAGAGTCTTTCGGTTGGGTCTCATTAGTCTATATTTCTGATTTTGACATGTGGTGGCTATTGGGCTGTGAGTGCCTGCTATGTGCTGGACTCTTTCCAGACTTCACTGATGTTAGCTATTAAACAACTGGTTTGAGTCTTCTGGTGTTCTTACAACTACATTCTCCTGGTGTTGATTGGGGATGTTGCCTCCTGTTACTGCTAAAGAAAAAGAAGGGGTGGGGGAGGCTTGTTCTTCCATGTATTTCTGCTGTCAGCATTTACAGACACAGTGTTCCATGGGAGAAACAGCCAATGAAGATTCTTAGATTAAGTTACAGTAGTTAGTGGAGGCCAGGTTGGGAAATAGGCAGTATGATTGAGTGGAAGGAGATCTGGTTCTGGATTCGGGGGTTTAAATTTCTGCCAGTTACATCACTTATAATTATTTTCCATGTGACCTTAAGCCTCAATTTCCTGCTCTGGTAAATGGATAACTTCTGAGGTTCATTCTAGATCTAAGTGGACATCCCCATGTTAGAAATTTTGTGTCTGGGGAAAAGAAGAGGACAACTTACTGGAGAGCAGGGTTAGATCATTTGGGGTATAAATAGCCCTGGCATATCAGTTAAATATAGCTTGTTAATGCTGCCACTGGAGGGAAAACTGCTATGAGCCAGGATAAGTCTTTCTCAAATTAAAGTAGATAGGAGAAAGGAAGAAAGGAAGAAAAAGAAAAAAAGAAAGAAAGAAAGAAAGAAAGAAAGAAAGAAAGAAAGAAAGAAAAAGAAAGAAAGAAAGAAAGAAAGAGAGAGAGAGAGAGAGAGAAAGAAAGGAAGGAAGGAAGGAAGGAAGGAAGGAAGGAAGGAAGGAAGGAAGGAAGGAAGGAAGGAAGGAAGGAAGGAAGGAAGGAAGGAAGGAAGGAAGAAAGAAAAAGACAGAAGGAAAGAAAGAAAGAAAAAGATAGATGGAAAGAGAGATAGATAGAGATAGACAGACAGACAGATAGATAGATAGATAGTTTCCTAAAACTGGTACGTCCTCCCCAGTTCAAAAACATTGTGTCTCTCCATTGCCTACAGAATAAAATATGAACTGTTTTGTTGGAATTTAAGGTCCTTTTCACTAAGTTTCTAAACTTATCTTTCCAGATTTACTTCATATTACTCTTTAGAGATAATTATGAAGCCTCTACCCTCAGTGTTGTGTTAGAATACATATTAGCCACCAGGAATAGTCAAGGGGAATGAAGCTCAGCTCCATACATGACAAGATGGGAGGGTGGTTGCTTGGTTCATGAGTACCACCCTCCCATTACATATGTATATTTGCCATGTGCTTTGCACACCTTTAAGTTTTAAGAAACAAGATTATGCTAACAGCCCAAACCTCCTCCTTAAAGGAGCTTTATAATCATTATATCATTTGATCTTCACAACAGCCCTGGAAGGAAAATGCCATTATTAAACTCCATTTTACAGATGAAGAAACTGAAGCAAATGGAGGTCAAGTGACTAGCTTTAAGGTCACACAACTAACAAGTGTCTGAGGCTGTATTTCTGATTCTAGGTCCAGTGTTTTATTCACTATGCCATTTATGAGATGTCTGTCTATCTAATAAGAGAGGCGAATGGAACACTGGGTCCAGTGTGTGACAAAGAAATCAACCTTCAATTCATTATGGTTAGCTCTGTATGAAATACTTTAAGGAGGGGGAAGTTTGGGCTCTTAGCATAATCTTATTTCTTAGAACTTTATTTCTTAGAACAGACTGGACAACAAATCCTTGAACTGTAAAAAGACAAACTCTTAAGCTGCAAGCCCCCGGAACCAGGGTCCCAATATCAGACTCCGTATGTCAGAGGGCTCTCCTGGCAGAAAAGTTATGTCCTTCCACTGTGTTGCTAAGAGAAACAGTTAGGGTGCTAAAAGGACAGTGATTGGTTCATATAGGAATGACAGTTCAAGTGGGATCTTCCATAAGCCAAAGTGGCAGATGCATCCAAACAGATCAACCTCCTCTTATGAGCATTTCTGAGCATTTTTTTGGTCTCAGGCAGCCTCAAACATCTGCTTCCCACATCAACGGAAAGGAGAGAGGGCACATAAGGTAAGCCGAGTAGTCTATTAGTGGTGACTCTGTTGTGCATCCTAGGAGTATGACAGAAAAGGGAACTTGAGGTACAACAGTAGTAGGTATTGGAGAAACCCATGGGTATTTATCCATCCCTATTCCTCAATCTATAATTATTATAATTAATAATCATAGCTAATAAATGTATGCAACTTACTATGTGCCAGGTACTACATAAAGAGATTTCCAATTATTTTTTTATTTCATCCTCATAGCAACCCTGGGAGGTAGTGCTATTATTATCCCCATTTTACAGATGAGGAAATTGAGGTAAATGGAGATCAAGTGACTTGCCCAGGCTCACACGGCTAGTAAGTGTCTGAGACTGAATTTGAACTTGGGTCTTCTTGACTCCATGTCCAGGACATTATCCATCATACTGTTGATCGTCTACTTGTCTGTCTGTCTGTCTATCTATTTATCCATCCTAATAATAGAAACAATAGTTAACATTTTCATGGTGCTTAATATATGTCAGGCACTGTGCTAAAAGCTTTATAATTTTTATATCATGTGATCTTTATAATAACCCTGGAAGGAAGGTGCTATTATTAATCTCCATTTTACAGATGAACAAACTGAGGTAAATGGAGGCCAAGTGACTAGCTTTAAGGTCACACAACTAATAAGTATCTGAAGCTGGATTTAAACCTAGGTTTTCCTGATTCTAGGCCCAGGTTTTATTCACTATGCCATTTATGATCTGTCTGTCTGTCTAATCAGAGAGGCAAATGGAACACTGAGTCCAGTGCATGACAAAGCAATCAAACTTCAACTCAATTCATTATGGTTAGCTGCTTTAGCTGGAAGAAGTAGTGGAACGCTTTAATCAGATACATTGGGATAAGGATAATTATGCAGTGAGACTTTGGACATCACACTGAGAGAAAAATAGGTCTGCAAGGAAAGCTAATGAGACTTGGCCACCAGAGGATAAAAATTTACAGTCCTCCAAGACGGGCTAAGACCTTACAGCCAATGACAGGGAGAATAAAACTTTCCTGTTCTCATTTACTCCCTAGAGGGGTCCTAGGTCATCATGTCTACTTAGGTGAAGTTGGAGATAAAGGGAGAGTCATTTAAAGTGAGTTTTTGAGTTTGTCAGTTCAGGCAAAGGTTTGCCCAGTTTGGAACCACATGGATAACACCCAGTCAAAAGGTAATCATCCCAAACTAGGTTGACTGGCTCATTTCAATCCTTCCAGATAAGCTTGTAAGGACTAGTGATATAGTGAATAAGATACTCAACTCAGAGTCAGAAAAATTTAGGTGAGAATCCTGCCTCTCTTATTTCTAATACATTTGGCCCTGGGATAATCACTTCACCTTCCAGTGCCTCAGTTTTCCTATCTGTAAAATGAGGGATTAGACTAGAAGACAGGTAAGATCTCTTCCAACTCTAAATTTAAAATTGACTAGAGACCACGGTTACATTCATTTTGAAATAAAACATTTCCCTCTTAACTAATTCTGAGACTATGACTAGATTTTCAGAGTCTTGGCCTCCTTCCCTACCCTGGTGTTGGATGGGATACACACAAAAAGATCAACAGAATATCACAATGTTGGAATGGAAAACAATGGCCACCTAGTCTATCAGAGTAGAAAGAAAATCTCCTCTATGACATTCTTGATAAATGGTCCTCCAGTGTTTATTGGAAGACCTCCGAGGCAAATAAAGTTCAATGATTTGCCCATAGTCTCTAGGGAGAGGGAAATCACTACCTCCTGAGGCAGGTCACTGCCCCCTAGGACAGGGCTATTTTTAGATAGTTTTTTTTCTTTCTATCAAGCAAAAATCTGCTTCTCTGCAGCATTCACATATTGAAATTTCTGCCTTTTGAGGCAAACCAAAACAAGCCTAATCCTTCTTTCACGGGACTCCATGTCATTGATTGCCTATCAATTCTTCATGCCATTGAAGAGTCTTTTCTTCTCCTGGTTAAACATCCCTAGTTCCTGATCTACTGTGAATGCAGTTGGCCAAGTGATTTGTGACTTAGAATCTCAAAGATTTGCCTAGAATGTTGAGAGGACAAATGACTTTACCTAGGACCATGGAAGCAGGGCTGCTAGATGGGGTGGTGGATAGAGCAGTGGACTTGGAATCAGGAAGACTCCTCTTTCTGAGTTCAAGTCTGACCTCAGACACTTTTCAGCAGTGTGACCCTGGGCAAGTCACTAAACCCTGTTTGCCTCAATTTCCTTATCTGTAAAATGAGTTGGAGAAGGCAATGGCAAACCACTGCAGTATCTTTGCCAAGGAAATCCCAACTGGGGTCCTAAAAAACTGGATATAACTGAACAACATTATGACCAGGATGTGTCAGAGGCAGGATCTGAAGCAAGACATCTCTTTGATGGATATCCCACCATTGAAATTATAGCCCAGGAAGTGAAGTCGACAGCATGAAAAGATCCATGTATAGAAAAATACTCATAACAGCAATACTTGTGATAAAAAACTGAAAATGAAAGATTGAACCAATTGGGAAATAGCTAAACACATTCTGGTATATAAATGTAATGGAATCTTGCTACATTTTAAAGAATGATAAATGTGGATAAATCAGAGAAACATGGAGAAAATGGAATAAAGTACTGTGGAATGATGGAACAGAGGCAAAAGAAAAATAGTATAATGAATCAGGCAGTCTAAATAACAACATGGAGAAGGGAATGGAGTATTCATTTGCATAGTACCTACTATGTGCTAAGAATTGTGTTAAACGATTTTAAAAATAAATATATTATTTGAGGCTCACAGAAACCCTACAAGGTAGGTGCTATTATCACCCCGAGTTTTCATTTGTGGAAACTGAAGCAAACAAGGATTAAATGATGTGTCCAGAGCCACACAGCTAGTAAACCTTAGAGACTGGATTTGAACTCAAGTCTTCCTGACTCCAGGATTAATCTCTATCCACTGTGCCAGCAGCTGCCTTTGTGAGAGAAGAAACAGAACTCTGGTCAAATGCAAGTACCATATTCCCAAACTTTAAAAAAGGAATGGAGGAAGGAAGGAAGGAAGGAAGGAAGGAAGGAAGGAAGGAAGGAAGGAAGGAAGGAAGGAAGGAAGGAAGGAGGGAAGGAGGACGGGAGGGAGTAATTTTTTAAAAGATGCCACATTAAGGCATAGAGGTGATGTGGTGAATAAAGCACCAGCCCTGATGTCAGGAGGACCTGAGTTCAAATCTGACCTCAGACACTTGACATTTACTAGCTGTATGTCCTTGGGCAAGTCACTTAACCCCAATTGTCCTACCTTCTCCCTCCCCCCCCCCCAAAAAAAAGAGAAAGAAAGAAAAACTGCCACATCTCTTGGTACATTCTTCAGGATGGATACCTTATTCTCTCATCCTGGAGGGTTATTACCTCCAAAAGTACCAATAATATCCAACGAATAAATGAGCTAACTGATTATTTAGGCAGATAATATTCTTCCTGAGAAAAGGAGTTTTAGGGGACCCTGGGCCACTGGATCAGGAGAAGGAACTTGTATACTCCTTGCCTCCGCAGTGTCTCTTTCTGTAACCATCACTCAGTAAATCTTTCACTCCTTTAAAATTCACTTCATATTACTGAAATCCATGTTGCTCCAGATAGAGACCAGGCTGATCCTCACCAATAATTTCAATACCTGTCCCAAGGACTTCTACTCTGCTGTCATTCATCCCATTTAAATTCTCTGGCCTCCCATATCCTCAAGTGCCTAAAATTCCATGACTTATGACCACTTCTCTCCCTCATCAGTGGACACATACCTTAGATTTATCCCTGTATTCCCAACTGAATATGCCCCAAGGACTGGAATTCCTAGCTACAGCTCTGAATATCATCCACTCCTCATGAAATGAGCACTGAAGTACAGGCAAGATTTTAACATTGCACTAAACAACGATTAAAGGCAATTTCTAAATTACACAACTGACTGAATAAGGCTCAGACATTTCATCATTCAGGACTGAAGCCTATTGAGAGTACAGGGTTAATGATAAAGCAGAAAACAAAACAAGATAAGGAGGGATTGAGCTTTGGCTAAAAAAATGAAAAAACAAAAACTCCTAGCATTTAGATCTCTTCTGTTGCTCCTGGGCAAGGTCAATATTTTTTTGAGCCATAATCTCTTGCTTAATAGATAGGAAATAACATGACACTTGGCAGGGACTCGGGTGCCTCTCTCAAAAGCCAAGTGTTATTAAGGGTACGTGATTAATAAACACTAGTCATTTGCACTCTTGAAGCCCTTTTACCATTGTGGGGGTTGGTGCTGAACACACCCAATTAATTTTACAACAGCACTAAATATTCCTCTTTGTGAAACAGAAATTGCCTGCACAAACAAGTCTCTGGCAAATTAAATCTTGGCTACCCTAGGGAAGCAGTGATTGAGAATTCTTTTGTCCAATTAATGATTTGAAATTGATTACATGTAGGCTCCTGGTAAGATGGGGAATAAGGGCTGGAGAAGGTTACCTGGCTCAGTGCCAGAATTCCCTCCAGGACCAAGGGTAACCCAGATTCCACATCCATTGGAAGCTTTTCTTTGGAATAAGAGAATCCACCAGTTACCACAGGTTTTGTGAAGAGAGAAATCCTTTAAAAGGGGGGAAATGGAGGACCAAGGCTCTTGTTAAGTAGGTGCTACTAACAATGAGGCAGGAAATGAGTGAAAAAATGAATAAACAACAAAAAAGCATGTACTAACTTGCCAGATGCTACGCTAAACACAAAAGTGAGACAACGCCTTCAAGGAGCTTATATTAAGACAGGTGAAATGAGAGGGGAGGGGGGAAGGGAGAGGGAAAGAATGGGAGGGGAGGAGAAGAAAGGCAAGGAGAGGAGAAGAGTGGATAGGAGAGGGGAGGAGAGGGGAATGGAAGGGAGAAGAAAGAGGAGAGAAGAGGAGAGGAGGGGAGAAGAGAGGAGAGGGTTGGGGAGGGGAGAGGACAGGAGAGGAGAGGAGAGGAGAAGAGAGGAGAGGAGGGGAAGGGAGGGGAGGGGAGGGGAGGGGAGGGGAGGGGAGGGGAGGGGAGGGGAGGGGAGGGGAGGGGAGAAGTAACCAGGTAACCAGGGATTAGTGTTTGATTTGGGAAGGGAAGTCACAGCCATGGTGAGTGAACCCAAAAGACAACTGAGAGACATACATTATTATGTAACATTATGGTTCCCAATGGAAAAAGTAGAAAGTAGAGTGGGAGAGGGAGGCAGATAAAAAGAAGATGACCACAGTAACTTGAATGTGAAGCATGGCTGGGAACAGGTATATACGTACATACATACACATATAGAGTCATACATAGTCATGTAAGTCTTTGCTCAAAAGTATACCAGTCAAGACAGTAATGACCTCAAGTATAATTTCTAAAGTTGAGTGGTTCAATTCCCCAGGGCATGGTTTTTGAAAGACCAGTGTTTCAGCAGATGCATTGGTGTGGTGGCTGGTTAGAAGATGACTGAGATGCAATGTGAAATATAGCTGGAGTAAGGCCATTCAATTATGCCAGTATACCCTTTGATCATGCCTCAAGTAGGCACTACAGAGAGCTGAATGTGAACTTACAAAGACCTGGGGTACAGTGCTATGTCTGACACACACCAGCTCTTTGGCCATGGGTAAGGCACTTCTCTATGCACCTCAGTTTATTTATCTACAAAATGACAGTAATAAACCTAGAAGAAGGGATACCATTAGGGTCAAAGGAGATGATATATGTAAAAATACTTTGGATAATTTAAAGTGCTATATAATTATGAGTGACTACCCCCCCTTCCATTTTGCCTTTTCCTCCTTATGCTGTTTAAGTTACTACTACTACTACTACTATTACTCCTACCTCCACCATCACAATCACATCATTATCACCATCACCAGTCCAGCCCTATCACCATCACTATCACGGCCCACTCTGTCACCATTACCAATCCACCACTATCACCACAACCACCACTGCTTTCAAAGGTAAGGTCTCTACCAAGCATATCTGCCTATCTTGTATGACTCATGAACATATCTTCCCCTACATCCTCTAAAAGTGGTACATCCAGTATTTTGGAGGCCTTCCTCTAAGTTACGGGTGGGGAATCTGCGGCCCTTTGACTGAATCCAAACTTTTATTAAGGGGATTTTTTCTGAAGTTTAGAGTCAGTTAAAGGACCACTCTTGAGGACCTAGAGGGATACATGTGACCCTGAAACCACAGGTTCTCCATCCCTGCTCTAAGTCTTCTAACATTGGTACCAATGCCTCACTTGGGCTATCCATCTGCTATTCCTTGCACCATGACTGGCTCACTTATTTTTAGATTATACACCATATGGCTGATGTCTTTATAGCATTTGTAAAATTGCCCTTGATAATAAGCTGTAACCTCTGTCTTCTTCATCATCATCATCATCAAACAATCTCCAACTTCTAGAGCTTAAAAAGTGTTTTCCTCCTAATAACCATGGGAGATAGGCAGATCTAGAGATAGGTCTGCACCTGTGATTTATTTCATTGGTGAAGTACGTTCCCCATGAGAACTCTATTAACACAGATTGCCACCTCCTCTCCAACTGTGCTGTAACACATTGCTGGTGGAACAGAGCACTCAACTTTCTAAGTACAGGACTCCTCTTTTCAAAGACGTTCCTGACTGAACACCTGATTAAACCTTTCCTCCCTGAGACAGGTATGATAGATTTGTTCTCTCGACATGTCTCTGCCAGAAAATAAGGGACCCTCTAAGCTAGTGATCATGGGTCCATGACACATCAATGTAGATCATCACAACTATTCTACTTCTTATGAATTGCTTCCATGTTGGTCAGGCAATAAGTATTTATTGAGCCACTTTCTAGGTTCTAGATACCGTGCTAAGAAAAGAACAGTAAAATCACAATCCTTGTGTAAAGTCAACTTTCATCCTAAAGAAGGAGACAACAGTGAAGAAAAACAATGATATCACTAGGTCACGTCTTGCACATCAATTGGATTTGGGTGAGACAGAGTTGCACAAAGTCAGCCTCACTTTCTTTTCCAGAGTCCATCAAATCAAAAGTCAAGAGCCCCGAATGAGGTGGATGACTTTGGCATCTTTGTTGTCTGATCAAGCTCTAAGCACTATAGAGTTCCTGCTTCAGCTGTGGTTCTCAACTGCCCATGCTGCTGGAGGAAGTCTTTACATACTCCCAGGTAGATATTCCTGTGACTCATCAATGGGTCTGAGGTGGTTGCCCTCAATTTGGTTTAGCCCATCTGCTGAGATGGTTTTACTAAGGTATGGCCACTGTATATGCTAAAGCTTCTTGGAGCCCTGGATGAAAGTTGGATGCCAGGTGGACACCAAAGGGAGATGAGCAGCCCTGGGGTGTATGGGAAGTTTAGGGAGAACTAGTACCTCTGATGTGTGGCCAAACCCTTTCCAGGGCTGCTCACATACAAGATATACACAATGTTAATGACAGATTATCTCATAGAGAATATACTAGCAGGGAAGAGGGTTTGCTGAGGAAGGAAAAACCTCTTTCAAAAGTTTGAATAGTTAAATTTGAAAGGAATCCAAGGAAGCCTGGAGCCAAAGAGAAAATGGAGCATATCCCAGACATGGAGGGCATCCATTGAAAAGTCATGGAGTGAAGTGTTGGAATCTCTTGTTGAGGAACAGGAGGTTATTGTCCCTGGATTGTAGGGTTCAAGAAGTTTATAGAGTTTAATGTAAGAATACTGGAAATATAGAAAGAGGCAAGCTTTCATTGGTTCAATTATCACTTGATTCCCAGATCTATTTATTCAGCCCTAACCACTCTCTTGGCCTGCAGTTTCACATCAACAACTTCTGCTGAACATCGCCCACTGGATCTCCTGTATACATCTACAACTCAACGTGTTCAAAATTGAACTCATTCTTGGTGTGAGCCTGAGTGACTAGAGAGAATGATGGTACCCTTGACAACAGAAGGAAAAAGGGAAGGCTCTGGGAGAAAGATATAGTGGATTCAATTTTGCAATAATTATTAAAGTTACTTAAGTCTAAGTGACTGATTTTAGTGGGAAGTGTATTGGTGGGGGCTCATGAGTGACAGAATTAGAAATCTTCATAAATTACTCCTAAATCCCTGAGGTAAAGAGTAGCAAGCTTCTATATAAAGACCCCAACTTGTGAGTCCAAGTTGTGGGAATGGTCACAGAGGGAAATTAAAAGTTCTTCCCTCAAAGAACTTGCAGTCTATGGGTAAAAACAATATATACATAGATAAGTAAATGCAAAAAAAATTGGGGGGAACGGTGGAGAATACTAATAATTGGTCAGGAAAACCCTAATATTGGATGTGGCACTTGAGGTACTGTGAATGGGAGTAGGGTTTCAAAGAAAGAAAGATGAGGAGGCAGAGCATTGCACCTATGGGCAATAGCTTGTGCAATGTCATGGAGGTAGGAGTCCCTATCCTATAATATCGCCACTTATCCTTTGGGTATTCCTTTTCCTATATCCTGAGTCCCAAGGGGGCTCTCAAATGAGACAGTATGTAAAAAGTGCTTTACAAACATCACCGTGCTATAAAAATGTTAGCTGTTGTTTTTGGTCCAGTCCTCATCACCTGACATCTGGATCCTACTGCAATAGCCCACTGGTTGGTCTCCCTACCACAAGTCTCTCCTTATTACAATCCATCCTCCACTCAGTTACCAATGTGACTTTCCTAAAGTATAAATGTGACTATGTCACCCCTCTACTCAATCAACTTCAGTGATTTCCCATCACTTCCAGGTTCAAATAGAAATTTATTTAGCCTTCAAAAATTCTTCATAATCTGGCTCCTTCCTACATCTCCAGTCTCATACATTATTCCCCTCCATTTACTCTGCAGTCCAGTGATTCTGGCTTCCTTGGTGCTTCTTGAGCAAGATGTTCCATGTCCCAATGATCATTTTCACTGAGTGTCCCCTATACCTAGAATGTTTTCCCTCCCCTCTCTGCCTCTTGATTTCCCTCAAATCCCAGCAAAAACCCCTCCTTCTCCAAGAAGCCTTTCCTGATTCCTCTTAATTCTAGTGCTTTCCCTCTGTTGATTGAGTCCAATTTATCTGGTATGGAGATTGTTTGTACAGTTGTTTGCAGGATATCTCCCCCATTGGACTATGGGGTCCTTGAGAGGAGAGATTAGTGTTTGCCTTTCTTTATATTTCTAGCACTTAGCACAGCACCCCATGGTAGGTACTTAACAAAAATGTCTGTCGATTTGACTTGACTAGCCTGGTCAGAAGGGCTGTTTGCTAACTAAACTCTGTCTGTTCTCCCAGTGCTCTGAGCTCTGTTTTGAAGAGGTGCTAAATCAGTACTTGCTATTTACCAAATAGACATGCTTCATGCATATAATCAGCACAGAAGATGAAGTTGAAGCCCATGACTTATACTTTGGATCATTTATTATTATTTTGTTAGGTTTGGTTTTAAGAAGGGGAGGGATGATACAAAAGCCAAGAAATTGAACCCTGGCTCTATCCATCATGCCTTGACCCTTAATAAGATATTGATGTTCCACAGGCTATGATGCCAGGAGTCATAGAAGATGGAGGGCCTGATCCCCAATGCTCCTCTCCTGACTCTGACATTAACATGCATTATCACAAAGAAGATGCGAAATATGCAGATGAAAATGCCACCCATCCATCACTCCTGCATCCTTGGGAGAACAATGAAAGGAGAACATTTCTCTCTTTCTTCGTCCTTAGGGAGGCTCAGGGGAGCTGCCATCTTCTCAAGACGGCACCAGCTATTTCCCCCACACCACCATTTTCAAAATGAAAGCCATAAAACAGACATGAATCAAAATTCAAGTAGATCCATAAACATTTCACTCATTTTATTTTGGTGATTACTTCTCCTTCTCCTGACTCCCACCTCTCCCCTAACCCCTTCCCTGGCAGGCTGCTCTCTTGCTCTCTTCCCACTTCATCAAACAATATTTTACATTCAATGCTTCACTAGCCACGCTTCCCCTCCATGGCCATATATTCTGATCACTCCACTCCAAGGGGGTTTGCTGCATTTTATTCTCCTTTATCTTTATGATTAAATAAATCAATGTTAATGTCATGCCTTTAAAATCTAGCCTCTTCTTTACTGAAACAGATGTTGGCTTTCTAGATGGAGTATGCTGTAATGTCGCATCCTCCAGGAAAAGTCCAAAGGGAGATGAGCTGTCTGGTAAATGAATGGCATTTCTCTTGTGTCCTCTCTCTGAGCTGGACATATTCTCATAATGCCCTCTTGTTATTTCATATGACCAGTATTGAAGGTAGTGCTGAAATATTTTTCCCCCTTCCTTAGCTTTTTTCCATTGAATTTTTTCTCAAACATTAAGAATTATTTCCTTTCCCTCTCACATCCAATCTCTCACTGTTCTTATGGAGAAAAAAGAAAAAAGAAACACACACCCCATCCTAGTAAATATTCATCATTTCCAGCAGAATCAATTCTCACATTGGGTATCTTCAAAAATGTATATATCTCATTAAGCATCTTAAGTTTCTAATCTTTCTTTCAGGAGATGTGTACCTTTCTTCATCATTAATCCTTGGGAACCATGATTAATTAACACACTGATTAGAATGCCTAAGTCTTTCAAAATTTTCTTTTACAGTATTGTATTGTAGGAATTATTTTCATGTTTTGCTCATTTCTCTCTGTATCAGTTCAGACAAATCTTCCCAGATTCCCCTTTGTTTAGAAAAATTTATCTTTAATTTATGGAATAAAAACATTTCCATGACATAACATAATAAAAAGATGATTGTGCATGAAACTCCAAATCTGCTATGTGCAATTTGCTATTTCTTTTAGATATGCGACAAAATTATCATGTAAAATTCTTTTTTCCCTTTTTAATTCTCTCTCCCTTATTAATTAGTGATAGATACCCCTTAAGTTTCCAGTTTTTTCCACCACAAAAAGAGATGCTCTAAGTATTTTTGTGCATATGGTTCCTTTTCCTCTTTCTTTGATTTTTTCTCTCTTATTTATCAGAGAGCTAGAAGAGTGTGTCTAAGATCTGAAGATAACCTTGGATATAGCTCACCACCACTGGATACAAGAGATTTCATAGCAAGATCAGGGATTTTAAGCTAAAGGGGGTCTTAGAGATTATCTAGTATACCCCTTCATTGTACAAATGAGGAAACTGGGGCCCAGAGAGGCTAAGTCATTTGTCCAAAGCTACATAGGCATAGGTAGTAAGAGACAGAACCAAGACTTGGCTGCAGATCCTCTGCTTCCAAATCCAGCCCTCTTTCCATGGGGGCAACATCAGACCACTGTTCCTTTTTACCTTCAATTAACACAGAAGTCATTTACCCATCATTTTAAAAGCACTGGATTAAGTACATTTTTCCTTTTTGGTTTTGATAAAATCTAGCCATTTGGGGGCTTGGACTCTGAAACCATGGAAACCAAAAGCTTCTTGAAGGCATCAGCATCAGCCCAACAATAACAAGGGTGATCTAGAAGATGATCATTTTTTTGGCCCAGAACTATGAATTCATTGGTAGAAGAATGTGTCTCTAATTATGCAAGTAGGCACCCACATTCCCAATGATAATAGTTGACATTTTGTAAGGACTTAAAAATGATTGCATGTATTTATACTGTTTGAAGATTCCAACAACACTTTGAAAATATGTGTTTCCTTCATTATTTTCTATATTTTATAGATGAGGAAACAGACTGGAAGAAGTTAAATGACTTGCCCAGGGTCACCTAGCTAGGAAGTATCAGTCTTAAAGTCTAGCACTCTGTTCATAGATCATGTAGCTTCCACAAAGTGAAGACATGTGAATTACATGATATGAAGTTCTTTAAAATGCCTGTGATTCAATTAAGGACTTCTAAAGTCATAAGTCTCAGCTAATGCATTGGATATAGCATACTGTGTACACTAATAATAATATTATAATGAACAATTATTGTTAATAGTTACTTTATTAAGAAAGTCAATAATAATTTTATGTGATTATTAATGTTCTTACTG
The DNA here is from genome assembly GCF_028372415.1 of Notamacropus eugenii. Taxonomy (NCBI): domain Eukaryota; kingdom Metazoa; phylum Chordata; class Mammalia; order Diprotodontia; family Macropodidae; genus Notamacropus; species Notamacropus eugenii. Next base: position 44,378,791 of record NC_092875.1, read on the forward strand.
TTTTATTTTTTATTTCATAAAAATAAGGAAAGGCAGGATGACACAGTATAGAGAGAGGTGAACCTGAAACCAGGAAGGTATAGATTCAGATCCTGACTGAGATGCACATTATGTGATATTGACTTAGCGACTGAACCTCTAAGTGCCCTAGGGATCTCCCAGAGATTATAAATTACATAAATGTGACTCTTCATTAACTGAGGGGGTATCCTTATTCAGAATTCTCTATACCAATGAAATTGGAAGTCTTCTAACCTCCACAATGATAATGTAATGCTGAAAAGACACCAGGTATATGATTTGGTTGTTCAGTTATTTTCAGTCAAGTCCGACTCTTTGTGACCCCATTTGGGGTTTTCTTGGCAAAGATACTAGACTGGTTTGCCATTTCCTTCTCTAGCCCATTTTACAGATGAGAAAAGTGAGACAAACAGCAATAAGTGACTTGCCCAGGGTCACAGAACTAGTAAATATCTGAGGCTAGATTTGAACTCAGGAAGAGGAGTCTTCTTAGTCCAGGGCCAACACCCTATCCACTGTATGCCACCTAGCTGCTCTCAGGTAAGGAGAGCGTAAGATAAAGTACTTTCCTCAAAAAAACCCTGGGAGATAAATCACGGCAGTCTTTTTACCCCCAATTTACAGATGAAGAAAGTGATACTGAGAGGTTAAGTAACCTGGCCAGGGTGACACAACCAGTATGTTTCAGAGGCAAGACTTGAATCTAGGTCTTCTATCACCAAGTACAGGGAATGAAGATTCTACTAAGGACTTTAGTAAAGCAGCTAGGTGGCATAGAGTGCTGGGTCTGGAGTCATAAAGACCCACGTTCAAATTCATTCTCAGATACTTACTGACTATGTGACCCTGGGTAGGTCACTTAACCCTCTTGGCCTCAGTTTCCTCATCTATAAAATGAACTGGAGAAGGAAATGACAAACCACTCCAATACCTTTGCCAAGAAAATGCCAAGTAGTTTCACAAAGAGTTAGACACAACCGAAAAATGACTAAAGAAGAACTTTAGTGCATTCTGAGAAATTCTCTGTCTCTCTGTCTCTATTGTCTTCACTCTTTCTCCGCCTCTCCTCTTTTTTCTGTCTCTGTCTCTTTCTTTTCATCTTTCTCCCTCTTTCCCTTTTCCTCTTCTATTGTCTTTCTTTTCATCTTCCTAATTCTTTCTCCCTCCCTTTGCTTCTCTTTCTGTCTTTCTTCATCTTCTTCCATCATTCACTCTCCTCATCTGTCTTTCTCTTCATCTTACTTCCTCTTTCCCCTTCCCTCCTCTTTTATCTGTCTGCCTTCACCTCTCCTCCTTCATCTTACCTCCTCTTTCCTCTCCCTCTTTTTTTCTCTGTTTCTTTCTCTCTCTCTTCACCTTCCTCACTCTTTCCCTCTCCTTCCCCTTCTCTCTGTCTCTATTGCTATCTCTCCTCTCCCTCAAACAACTCCTGAATATTGAGGACCCCTCATTTGCACCTCCCTGTTTTGCTCTCTCATTATACCATATATTAAAGTAGTATCCCTGCCTAGTCTATAACATTCCCAAGGTCAGGAACTCAGTTGACTTTCCATTTTCATCATCTTTGGTACATCTATTACCAAATCCAAGTTTAGCATAGGACTAAATGGAGTAATTGCTAAACACAGGTTGAATTATCTTCAAACAGGCTAATCCCCAAAACATTGCCCAGGGTAGCCTGACCCTTATCTTAAAGGAAGAGAAGTATGGAAAGCTTAAGAGATGTGTGTGTGTGTGTGTGTGTGTGTGTGTGTGTGTATACATATATATATATATATATATATATATATATATATGTAATATTGCACCAAGATCATCAGTTTTCTTTTTTCTTCCTTCCTTACTGTTATTTGAGTAGTGGAATAAGCCCTAGATTTGGAGTCACAGGGTCTGGGTTTACACCCAGGCTCTATACATAGCACCTGTTAAAACTCGGGCCACTCATTTTCTCTCTCTGGGACCTCAGTTTCTTTATTTGTAAAATAGGAGGGTTGGAGGAGATGGCCTCTGAAGTCCCTTATCTGCTCTAAACAAGTAATCCTAGGATTCCTTGTCACTGTAACTAAATATATATATGCACACGCGCACACGCACACACACACACACACTCTCACACCAAGAAAATAAAACAAAATAAATCCCTACACTCCAGAGGGAAGAAATAAAATATGCTCTGCTATGACCTCAAGGAGCTTGGAAGAAAAAAAAAGACCTAACTTGAATCCTGAGGCAAAGTCAAATTTGAGACATTACCTGTAACCCCTTCCAAACTCTATTTGCAGGGGTCACACTCTCCTTCAAGGCCTTCCAGGAACACAGAGGGGAAGAGATATTGATGATATAATTTTGAAGAAGGATAGTGTATGGGAAATCAGCTTGCAGACAGTATGTGAATCAGCCTAGAATCCATAGAGAAGAATATATTGGACTGATCAATCTTTATTCCCAGGCAATCAAGCAATGCTACATCTCCAGGGCTCTTTATAGACAGCCCATAAAGGGCCAATATTGATTAGGACCCAAATTTGTAGTTTTGACTATAGAGGCAATTTTTTTTTGTTGCTGTTTCTTTTTTTTCTTTGCGAGGATGGTTATTGAAGATGAATGCATTTGCGTTATTAACTTCAAGAGCAACCCTCTCAGATAACAATGCAAAGAAGAATGGGGAGGGTTGTGTCCTTGAAGAGCCAGTCCTTCATAAGGCTTCTGAGACAGTAGCAAAGCAGCTGTACCATTGGGGAACGGTAAACATTGAAAAGGTCAACTCTTAAGTTTTGCAAAGAGACTTTTATTAGCCAAGCAGCAGGGTAATGTAGTCAGCCAGTCAATAAGCACATCGTAAGCACCTGCTGTGTGTCACACACTTTTGACAAGATAGTCCCTGATCTTGGAGAGCTCATAATCTACTGGAGGAGAAAACAGACAAAGACTACATATATACAGATACTGTAGTACAAAGACAGATGTTGGAACCTAGGAGACCTGGTTGGGTTCAAGTCTTGCCTTTGCTACATACTATATATGTGACCATGAGTCATTAACTATTTCACTGTCCCAGGAAACTTTTTAAGACTATAAGTTAAAGAAGAGGTACAGATCTGCATTGGTGAATGGATTTTCCTTCTCAGGAACTCCCTATACTATTGAACTCATGGATGCAGACTGAATAAAATACAAATAGTGACTACAGGAATGTGGAGGAGGAAGACTAACAATTGTATTTGTAACCTACAAGTGCCCTGCAAAGTTCAATGTGCTATAGAGAGTCAAGGAGACATCATAGGGTCATATATCTAGAGGTAGAAGGGACCTTAGAGGGGGGTGAAGCCAAGATGGCAGAGTAGAAGCAGAGATTTCCCAGTGCTCTTCCCCCCAAGCTCAGCAAAATACCTGTGAAAAATGACTCTAAACAAATTCTGGAGCTGAAGAACCTACAGAATGACTGAGTGAAGAAAATCTCCAGCCTAAGACTGCCTGGAAGGTCGACAGGAAGCATCAATGGTACTGGGCTGGGAGCAGAGCACAGTGTAGCATGGGCTATACCAGCACAGACAGGACCTGAACAGGTCTTGGGGGAACTAAATCTCTGGCACTTGTGGTGGTTTCCAGACTTCACAACCCCAAAAGACCAAGGACAAATTGGAAGGTCAGCTGAAAAAACATGTGGGACCTGTATGAGAGAATAGAGTGGTTTGGTCTCAGTCCCAGGGTGGTAGAGGGGGTGGAGGAGCCTGTAGCAGCATTGTCAGTAGCAGGGGTAGCAACAACAGTAGCAGCAGGGGCAGAGGCAGTGACTGTTTCTGGAGCTCTATGCTCACAGATTGTGGGGGCAATCAAGCAGCTAACAGTACACTTCCTCACTAGAACAGAGAACTACCTTGACAAAGAGCTCAAAAGTCAAATAAATTGCTGGGGAAATGAGCAAAACCCAGAAAAAGAATCAGACTATAGAATCTTACTTTGGTGACAAGGAAAACCAAAATATACAAACAGAAGAAGACAATAAAGTCAAAGCTTCTACATCCAAAGTCTCCAAGAAAAATATGAATTGGTCTCAGGCCATGAAAGAGCTCAAAAAGGATTTTGAAAATCAAGCAAGAGAAATAGAGGAATAAATTGGGAAGAGAAATGAGAGTGATGCAAGAAAATTATGAAAAATAAGTCAACTGCTTGCTAAAGGGGACCCAAAAAATGCTGAAGAAAATAATACGTTAAAAAATAGACTACCCCAAATGGCAAAAGAGATCCAAAAAGTCAACAAGCAAAAAAATACCTTAAACAATAGACTCAGTCAGATGGAAAAGGAGGTCCAAATGCTCACTGAAGAAAATAATTCCTTAAAGATTAAAATGGAACAGATAGAAGCTAATGACTTTGAAAAATCAAGAAATTATAAAACAAAATCAAAGGAATGAAAAAATAGCAGACAATGTGAAATATTTCATTGGAAAAACAACTGAAATGGAAAATAGATTTAGGAGAGATAATTTAAAAATTATTGGACTACCTAAAAACCATGATTAAAAAAAGAGCCTAGACATCATCTTTCAAGAAATTATCAAGGAAAACTGCCCTGATATTCTAGAACCAGAGGGTAAAGTATATATTGAAAGAATTCACTGATCACCTCCTGAAAGTGATCCCCAAAAGAAAACTCCTACAAATATTGTAGCCAAATTCCAGAGCTCCCAGGTCAAGGAGAAAATATTGCAAGCAGTCAGAAAGAAAAAGTTAGAGTATTGTGGAAATACAATCAGGAAAACACAAGATCTAGCAGCTTCTACATTAAGAGATTAGAGTGCTTGGAATACGATATTCCAGGGGTCAAAGGATCCAAGATTAAAACCAAAAATCACCTATATAGCAAAACTGATTATAATGATTCAGGGGAAAAAATTGGTCATTCAATGAAATAGAGGACTTTCAAGCATTCTTGATGAAGAGACCAGAACTAAATAGGAAATTTGACTTTCAAATACAAGAATCAAGAGAAGTATGAAAAGGTAAACAGGAAAGAGATATCATAAAGGACTTACTAAAGTTGAATTGTTTATATTCCTACATGGAAAGATAATGTTTGTAACTCCTGAGACTTTTTCCAGTATTAGGGTAGTTGGAGAAATTATATACATATTGACAGAAGGTACAGAGTGAGTTGAATATAAAGGGATAAAATCTAAAAGAATAAAATTAAGGAGTGAGAGAAGAATATATTGGGAGAAGAAAAGGAGAAATAGAATGGTGTAAATTATCTTTCACACTAAAAGGCAAGAAAAAGTTTTTTCAACGAGAGGGAAGAGGGGGGAAGTGAGAAGGAAAGAGTGAACCTTACTCTCATTGGTTTTGACTTAAGGAGGGGATTTGGCTTAAGGGAATAACATGCTGTAACAGAAAGCACCCTAACATATACAGGAGGCCTTGCTACGCAGGTTTTTTGATCTATTTCTCTAAAAGGAAAGGCAACTTTTGAGGGGTTAACAATCTCCTTTAATCAAGCACATATATCATTCACCTAGTTCAGGGGAAAAAGTCAGCACCCTGAACCAGAGAAAATACAGAGAAATCAAAGATACAACAGACATGGCTTCCAAATGTCTAACCATAATCAATACATGTATCACAAATCAACAGAAATGTCCAACTGTCTGACCATGGTTATCAGAGATGGAAGTACCAACATCTGGGTTTTCAAAACCAGCAGTGGGGGTGGGGGGCTGGCTCCTTAGCAGCTTCACAGAGTCTTGTCTAGCCAAAGAAACACTTCCAGTCAGTAAGCCCCAAAGTAAAACCTCAGCCCCAGAGTATTTGTATTTTTTTTTAGAGTCAGAGGGCATCACAACTCTTGAAAACCAATGCCTGATTAACAAAAAGCTTGGGCCTTCCTACAAATCTTCCCAGTCCCATTAATGGTGGGGAAGATTTTTAATCACATTAACAATACAAATACATATACTGTTTCTAGTTAAAGAAATTCTTGTTTCTATACTTTTACTAAAGACTTTTGATTGATAAAGACAAGATTCAATCAGAGGCACTTGATTTTACTAAAACAGAAAGAGTAAAAGATCCCACTTTGCTTGCCATCACACATGTACACTCAACTTGGCATGAAAATCTCTCTTACACTACAGGAAAGTAGGAGGGATGGAGATAACTGAGGGGTGGGGGGAGTGATAGAAGGGAGGGCAAATGGGAGAAGGGAGTGATTAGAAGTAAATACTTTTGAGGAAGGACAAGCTCAAAAGAGAGAATAGAATAAATGGGGGGGCAGGATAAGATGGAGGGAAATATGGTCTTTCACATCATGACTGTTATGGAAATGTTTCACATGACCACACATGTATAACCTATATGGAATTACTTGCCTTCTCAGTGGGAATGGGAGGGGAGGGAGGAAAGAAGAGATGCTAGAACTCAAAGTTTTAAAAAAATGAATGTTAAAATTTGTTTTTACATGCAACTGGGATATAAGACATACAGGCTATGGGGTATAGAAATCTATTTTGCCCTACAAGAAAATAGAGGGGAAGGAGATGAGAAAAGGTGCAGTGTGACAGAAGGGAGGGTAGATTAGGGAAAGGGGTAATTGAAATGGATAATGTCCTTAGGCAGAGGAGAGAACTGGGGAGAAAATTTGGAACTCAAAATCTTGTGGATGTGAATGTTGAAAACTAAAAATAAATAAATTGATTTTTTAAAAAAAGGGACTTTGGAACCCATGGAGCCCCACCTTAATGTACATCTAGTCCAATCTCATTTTACAGATGGGATAACAAGCCCAGAGAGCATATATAACTTGCCTGAGATAATAGTAGTAAGAATGCAGGCAGTATTTGAATGCAGGTTCTTGGACTCCTGAACCAGTGTACCGTACTGCTATTCTTTGGAGAGAAATATGTGGCTACATATCACATCATATAGAGAATGCTGCAGAATTAGGAAAAAGTACTGCCTCTGACACATAATGGCTGTGTTACCAGGAGCAAGTCACGCAACGCTACTAAAAATAACAATATGGAGCTTGAAAATTTGCAAAATACTTTACAAATATTATGCATTTCATTCTTAAAATAACCCTGAAAAAATATTGCTATTATTATTCCAATTTGATATCTAAGGAAGATGGGGTTAAGTGCATCACACAGGTAGCAGCTGACTCCAGATTTGAATTTAGATCTTCCTGAATCCAGGGCCCTACCCACTGAACCACTTAGCCCCCAAGAAAGTTATCTACTTCTGTGTATTTATTGTTGAATAGCTATTTTTATTATATTGACCTGATTTTTTCCCATTTGTTTAGATCTGACATTATTTGTTTGAAAAGTGTTTTGTAATGGTGTTCATATAGTTCCTGGGGTTGTCTTGGCAAATAGATGCAAAAGTATTTCAAACTGTATATAGTTATTTTAAATGGAATTTCTTTCTTTCTCTTGCTGCTGGCCTTTGTTAGTAATATATTGAAGTGCTGAAGATATCTCTGGGTCTATTTCGTATCCTGCAACTTTGCTAAAGTTGTCAATTAGTTTTTTTGTTGTCATGGTTGATTCTCTAAATATACCATATCATCTACAAAGAGTGATAATTTTGATTCCTAATTGTTTATTCTAATTCCTTCAATTTCTTCTTATTTCATTGCTATAACTAGCATTTCTAGTACAATATTTAATAATAGTGTTGACAATAAGCACCCTTTCTTCTCCCCTGATTTTACTGGGAAAGCTTCTAGTTTATCCCCCTTGTAGATAATGCTTATTATCACTTATTCTTTAGGATTAGATTGTTTAGTTTCTAATAAATTTAGATATCATCCCATCACAGACTCTCTGTATATGTAAATTTCATCTAATTGTCCTTATGGTGTAAAGTTCTTAAGAGCTGCAAATATCATATTGCCATGTAGGGAAATACACAGTTTAAACTTACTGAATCTCTTGTTTTCTCTTTCTTGTTTCTTGTTTACCTTTGTATGTTTCTCCAGTCTTGTCTTTCAAGATCAGATTTTTTATCCATCTCTGGTCTTTTAAGTAGGAATGCTTGAAATTCTATTTCATTGAATGTCTGCTTTTCCCCTATGAAAGTATCATCAGTTTTATAAGGTATAAGGTTTTACAAGGTCATACTTAGTTGTAACCCTAGCTGGTATTTTAAGCCCTTTACTCCTTTAAAGCTGCTAAATATTGTGTGATCCTGTGGCTCTGTTAAATTTGAATAGTTTCTTTCTGGCTATTTGCAATATTTTTTCCTTGACCTCAGGGCTCTGGAATGTGGCTATAATATTTCTGGAAGTTTTCATTTTTGGATTTCTTTCAAGAGGTAGTTGGTAGATTCTTTCAATTTCTATTTTACATTTTACCCTCTGGTTCTAGGACACTAGGGAAGTGTTCTTTTTTTTGTTTGTTTTAGTAATTTCTTGAAAGATGATGTCTAGACTCTTTCTTTGACTGTGACTTTCAGGTTATCCAATAATTCTTAAATTATCTGTCCTCAATATTTGTTCCAGTTCAGTTGTTTTTCCAATGAGTTATTTCACATTTTCTTCTATTTTTTTCATTCTTTTAACTTTGTTTCACTGTTTCTTGATGTCCCACAGAGTCACTAGCTTCCACTTGTCCACTTCTAAATTTTAAGGAATTGTTTTTTTCAGTGAGTTTTGTATCTCTTTTTCCATTTGACTAATACATTACAGAAAAAATAACTTTAATGTCATCATAGAAAAGGTAAGACAAACATTTAAGTTGAGATGACAGGCATAATGAAGATACAAACCATTCCTATAAATAGCAAACTCACTGTATTTTAATTAAGATTATGTTTATATGTCCCCAGGTTCTTAACTTAAGAGTCTGGGTCAATCCTGCTTTTTGAGGTGTTAATTTATTCAATATTTTTTAAACCAGGCCATTAACTGTTTTTCCATAATTTTATTCCTTTGCCTTCATTTCCATATCTAATTTTATATCCACTGCTCTTATCTAATTTTGAAAATAAATTTTTATCTCTTCCAGGAATTCTTGTCATGCTTGTGTCCAATTCTCTTTTTATTTGAGGCTTTGGTTATAGCTATTTTGATTTCATTATCTTCTTTTGAGTTTGTGTCTTGATCTTACCTGTCACTATAGCAGCTTTTTATGGTGTGGTTCTTTTTTCTTGTTGCTTGCTCATTTTCCTACTCTATTTCTTTATTTGGAATTTTATGTTAATGTTGGGCTGTCTTCCCATCCTTGGGGGAGGAGGGGCACTCTCTCAAGTTTTAGACTTTTTACATTCCTGTTTTTCCATCTAGTTCTGGGAGTTTGGAGTTTTTGATTCTTCCAAGGTAGTGTGTTTGTCCTTTGTTGCCAAAGAAGACCATGCCATCAGGGAAATAATGACATGACTTGCACTTGACTTTGGTTTGAGTGAGGGAGGGCTGTGCAGTTCACCAGCCTCACCTCTCCTCCAGAGCCATCTGTATCCAGTGACCAGATATTCATCAGGATGACTGGAGATGACCCAGGATGAGGCAATTGGGGTTAAATGACTTGCCCAAGGTCACACAGCTAGTGAGTGTCAAGTGTCTGAGGTGAGATTTGAACTCAAGTCCTCCTGACTCCTGCACTGGTGCTCTATCCACTGCACCACCTAGCTGCCCCTTCCAAGGTAGTATGATCTGGGAAGAGGTGTGGACACTGCTTTCTTTGTTTCTATTCTAGTCCTTACCCAGGAAAGACCCACAGTCCCATTGGATCGCTCAGTTTCCTTCTTTGTAAAAAAAAAAAAAAAAGGAATTGGTTATATGAGATGATCTCAATGGTATCTTCCCTACTCCTGGAATTCTATAATCCCACCAAAAGATGCAACATTTTTGATAACAGAATTAACTAACTAGAGGGCAAAAAAAAAAGCCCTTCCCCAACTGCTTAACAATATCCCAATGCCCTTACAGACACACAGTAAAATATATGAAAAAAAAATATTAGAAGATCATAGATTCAGAGGTTGAAGAGACCTTAGAGGTCATTTGACACAAAAGTCTCATTTTCTAGAGGAGAAGGTTACTGAGGCGCAGAGGCTTAAATTGATTTGTCCATCATCACTAAGGCAACAAGTGGTAGAGCTGGAGTGTGAACTCACATCCTCTGACATGAAATCCAGGGCACTTTCCATTGGAGTACACTGCCTCCCATCTTGGTTTCTTCAGTAATATATTACTTCCTCTGCAGGGCAGCTAGTTGGTGCAGTGGATAGAGCACCAGTGCAGGAGTCAGGAGGACTTGAGTTCAAATCTCACCTCAGACACTTGACACTTACTAGCTGTTTGACCTTGGGCAAATCACTTAACCCCAACTGCCTCATCCTGGGTCATCTCCAGTCATCCTGATGAATATCTGGTCACTGGATTCAGATGGCTCTGGAGGAGAGGTGAGGCTGGTGACCTGCACAGCCCTCCCTCACTCAAACCAAAGTCAAGTACAAGTCATGTCATCATTTCTCTGATGGCAGTCTTCTTCAGGCAACGAAGGATGAATACACATACTTTCTCTGCACACCAGTAGCAGAAAGGCAACTAAATTGAAACACTCATGAGAAGGCACTTCATCCTGGCTTCAACCATTTCCTTACTAGATCCCCCTCATTCTCTGTTTATCACAAAGAGTATCTTACAATTTCAAACATCTCTCTGTTCCTGCTTCAATTCCATGGATATGAGAGAATTAGACACAAGAAATCTTCTGCAGAATAAATTAAAACCTGCCCTGCCTAGCTGTTTGAAGTCTCCTTTTATCTTGTGGACAGTTAAGAAAGGGCAGTGGATGATTTCATTTGGAAATCAGACCCTTGCACATTAGGTTTTTCTCTTCTCTACCCCCTTTTTCTCTGACAGGGGAATTCTCAATGGCCAGAAAAATTCTCTCTCTCTCTCTTTTTCTCCCCCCCTTCTCTCTCTCTCCCCCTCTCTCTCCCCCTCCTTCTCCTCTCCCTCTCTTTGTCTCTGTGTCGCTCTCTTTCTCAAACCATGGGTCCACATTTAATTTTCTTTCATTATAAAGTTCACTGATGATTAAAACTCCTGACTCCAAAGGTTTCCATTATTATTACCTGTCCCTTCTCCAAAATGCAAGATATTCTAGCATCTGGTAATTGATTTCAGAAAATTTTATCTCAGAATCATTCATTTTGACCTGAATGAGGCCTTAGAGATAAACTTACACAACCTCCTCATTTTGTAGAAAAAGGAAACTAAGGATCAGAGAGGAGCAATGACTAGCTCTTCTTACTCCAATTCTGCCTTCTCTTTACCCTACTTGATCACAGTAGTGAACTAGCTTCTGTTCATGGATGATCAATATCAGAGCATTTATTTGTCAATTCCAGAGCCACTTAGAGAACAAAACTCACCAAGTAGATCAGCATCATTCCTCCTGAGGGACTTGCACAGGTTCTCACTGATTCCTCTGAAGACCAGTGAGTTATATCCCTAGCATTCACCCAGGTTCAGCTTTTATTTAAAATGATGATCCTTGGGAGAGAGGGCATTTTTCACCATTCTCCAAAAGCAATTTACTAGCCTTTTCTGGTTTGTTTAACTTTCAAGGGAAAAGAGTTGGTAATCTCTGTGAGTTTATGCAGATGGGAATTGGGTGGGGTTTGGGGGGTTGGGATATGGGAGTCATACCTGGGGAACAAAACTGAATGAATTCACTTTGAGCTGGATAGGGAAGCTACAGCAGAAATTTGTTTGTTGCACTCAATTTTTATGAGAGAGAGAGAGAGAGAGAGAGAGAGAGAGAGAGAGAGAGAGAGAGAGAGAGAGAGAGAAGGGGAGTGAGGAAATGACAAGTAAGTAAGTTGAAAGAAGAATTTGTTTTTAGCCAGTTTAATTTCTAAAGTGAGTCAGAGTACCATTAAAACTTAAGCCAAATAGAATATCCCTTCTATGTAGGATCAAAGAATCATATGTATGGAACTTGAAGGAATCTCAGAGAACGATCATCATCTTCATTTAGTTTTATGTTTTGCAAAGTATTTTACACATGGTGTCTCATTTGATCCTCAGCCACCCTGAGAGGTAGATGCTATTTCCTCCATTTTTATTGATGAGAGAAGTTAAGGGAAGAAGTTAAAGGGAAGTTAAATGACTTACCCAAGGTCATATAGGTAGGAAACATTAGCAGAAGTGCTTGGACCCTGGTCACCTGATTTCAAGTTTAGTGCTGGCCAGTATCATAGGTTTCCTTAGTAAAATATCTGTGTCTTATTGGCTGACTGTCTGGTGTTATCCTTCTCCATACTGGGCCCAGCTGGACCTTGGATAACTGACACAGACTTACTTCAAAGTTCAGCTTAAAACCTGCCTTCTTCAGAAGACCTCTTTCAATATCTCTTCCCCACCCCCTCCTCTTAGGACTAGTGTCTCCCCTCTGAGATCATCTGCCATTTACTCTGTATGTATCTTATGCACAAAGTTGTTTGTATGTTATCTCTCCAGTAGAATGTGAATTCTGCATGTAGGAACTCTGGGATCTGCCTCTCTTTGTATCCTCAGTGCTTAGCACAGTGACTGGCTTTTCCTTGGCTTTCTTTAAGACTCAGCTCAGATTCTACCTTCTGCATGAGGCCTTTCCAGATTCTCCCTCATGCTTAACAGTGTTTGGTGCATAGGATTGTGTTCATCCTTCATTGCTGAAGAAGACCATGCTATCAGAGAAATGATGACATGACTTGCACTTGACTTTGTTTTGAGTTAGGGAGGGCTGTGTAGGTCACCAGCCTCACTTATCCTCCAGAGCCATCTGAATCCAGTGACCAGATATTCATCAGGATGACTGGAGATGACCCAGGATGCAATGGGAGACCTTAGGCCCCTTAGGTCAAGATCCATGCAGGTACTCACTTAGGGTAAGGAAACGACCCATTTATTGAATAGGCCTTTTTAAGATGTATCCAGGGCATGTTCCCTTTAATGAGGTCAAGAAAAAGAAAGACATCAGGTTGGGTGGGAAACAGCAACAGTTACTTTTGACAATCACTCTAAAGCCAGGAGGGTCCAGAGAAGCCCTTAGGCAGAGGCCCATTGGTGTCTCAGTTTCAGAGTGTGGTAAGTTTTTGTGAAAGAATGGTACATAGAAGGGGCTTAATGAATGCTATTAAATGATTCAGTGAAATGACTGAATGATAATACTTAGACCTATTGAGCTTATAAGACCTATCAGTCATATCAGAGTCAGAGCTCCACAAACAGAGGGTCAAGAACGTAGGGTCACCCCCAAACTAACTCATCTGAGGGAGGATTTTGTGGATTTCTATCAATAAGTCAGCCAACAAGCATTAATTAAGCATCTACTACATGCCTACATGGCACCCTTTGTGCAAGGTGTTGAATATACAAAAGAAAAAAGGGACTTTCTCTTTATATCTACAATGACTCCTCCCAGTGAAATGTGAACTTTCTGAGGGCAATGGCTATTCTGAGACCCTAGTATGGGGGGGGGGGGATGGCAGAATTGGGTGAGAGGGGGGTGGAGAGAGATTACATACAAATATATGAGGCTTAATACATCCATTTAGCTTCTCTGCCCCTCAATCTTATCACCTATAAAGTGATTATAATTAATACAAACTGTCCATACCATGTAGGGTGAGAGAAGTCCTGTGATACAATAGATGATATGCTGAATGATGAGTCAAGAGAAACCAGGGTTAGAATCCTGTGTTGCACGGAGTCATTCAGAGCTTCCTGTTCCTTTTCTTTTGAATGGGAGAAATAACATTTGCTCTGGCTGTCTCACAGGGTCATTGGGAGAATACTGCTTTATAAACCTTAAAGTGCTTTGTAAATATGGCTTGTTGAGTTTGTAGCTGTTATTCATAGGATCAGAGACTCCTAGTTGGAAGGGATATTGGAAACCACAGAGTGCAATCCCTTCACTTTATAGATAAGGAAACTGAAGTCTCAGGAAGTTAAGTGACTCGTATGTATGGTCATACAACTAGTATCTGAGACAGGAGTCGAACTTGTCTTCCTAACGCTGATGTCAGCACTCACTCAACTACCTCAGCTGCTTGTTTTGAGAAAATGTGGTTTAGTGGAGGAGAGGATTTATGTCAGAGTCTGGACAGGCTAGGGTCTAGTCCTCTGACAGCTGCAGGCTGTGTGACCCTGGGCAAGTTACTTCCTATCTGTCAGGCTCAGTTTCATCAGCTATGAAATGTAAATATTAATAGTACCTATTCACAGGGTTGTTATGAGGTCAAAAGAGATAATATTTGGAAAGCACTTAGCACAATGGTTTGCACATAGTAGGCACTTAATAATGTGTGTTCTTCCTTTGGTCCTTTCCCCCTCTCTTCCTCCTCCTTTTCCTTTCTTTTCCCTTCCTTTCTTCCATCCTCTTTTCCTTCTTTTCTCTTTTCTTGATTCCTTTCTCCCTTCTTTCTTTCCTCTGTCATTCCTCTCTACTTCTCTTCCTCCTTTGATTTCTCCTTTTTTGTCCTCTTTCCCTTCTTCCTTCTTTCCTTCTTTTATCTTCCTCTCTCCCTCCCTCCTGTTCTATTAGACATTAATTCATGGGATCACAG